>NC_057724.1:63896516-63922780 GCF_004010195.1 Chiloscyllium plagiosum
GCAGGCCAGATGCTATCACCATAAGTAACTTGTGCGATGTGATTCTGACACTCCATGGCCATTCATCTGCCCCCGAGCAAGGCTCAGATCGAAGATGGCATCGAAATAATTTGTTATGAAATAATTATTGAATGACTGCCCTGACCCAGGTGGAAACTCTCTGGATTGATTTAAGAGTAGAACAATGAATTATCCAGTATCACTGACAGCTGTGACTAAATTCAAATATTTCAAAATAGTTTTTGAATTATCCAGTATCACTGACAGCTGTGACTAAATTCAAATATTTCAAAATAGTTTTTCAATGTAGGTTATGATTGCAAGCTGTGACTAAATTCAAATATTTCAAAATATTTTTTCAATGTAGGTTATGATTCACAAACAAATTTGCTATGTTTGTGAATTGTGATTCACAAAAATGTGAATTATCATTATTCAAGCAAACAATAATTGCATCATCTCTGAAAACAGTTAGGTTGATATTATATTTATGGAACGAAAATATACTTTCCTGCCAATATTTTACTTAACAAAAATAAAAAATGTATATTTTATTTCATATCGAACAAAGAACATGTTATCTGAGTATAGTGCTGATCACAATTACATATTTTTGGATACATGAACACCAACTAACCACAAAAGGACATCATCCTCTCTCACTGGTATCCTCACATATGGATGAGGAAGGACACCACTTCGACTGGGACAACACATCCATCCGAGAACAAACCAAATAGAGGTACGCACGAGAATTCATAGAAGCATGGCATTCCAACTAGAACTCTATCAACAAACTCATCAAATTAGACCTCAACTACCACCCCTGAGACAAGGAACAGGATGTGACTTCTCCACAGGAAGTTACATAACCACAGGAAATGACATCACCAATCCAAAGGAACCCAAACATATAAATAGAAAGCAGGAATTTTCAGCGTCGGTTCGCCTGAGGCCCACTGAAGACGAAGATGGTTAAAAGTCTGAAAATGAACCACCCAGCTCAATGAGCAAGCCTACATCGAAAACCTCAACCTGAGCTACAAATATTCTCAAAACTCGCTACAATTACATACTCATAGTCACTATTCAAAACAATACATCGTCGCTCCAGCATTTGGAAAGTCGTTGGCTTCTGAATGATTGCATTTTTAAAGTGAGAAAACGATTGAACCATCACATAGAAATAGCGTTCTTACAAATTTATATATAATCAATGAGTTTAATTTCTCACTAAATGTGCAAACTTCAGCTCTTTACAAACAATTGAAAAATGACAATAATTCAACATGAACAGAGAATATTAGTTTGAATAAATGATTTGTGTTCTTACATTGAAGTGAACAATAATTTGAAACCTTGCAATTTTTAGAATGAATGGTATTTAATGTGAAATATGAAAAAGAACGATGAACACACATCCGTGTGATTGAACAATCAGGCATTTTCAAAGAGTTTTGTGGCAAAGCAAAGAAAAAAAATGTTGCATTTGTAGGGATACATGATTTAAAATATTCGTGTGCTGAGTACTAATTCGACTTCATCATCAAGCTGACCTTGCAATACTTGCATTTTAAATGGTTATGCTGCAACAAATTGATCAGATCTTTCCTAATATTTACAACTGGAAATAATCTGTTACTGGCTTTGACTTGCATCTGTACATGATAGAGTACAGAACTTTAATGTACACAAGGAGGCTATTTGCCCACTATGTATGCATCAGCTTGTGAAATGTCTACCACTCCTCCCATTTGCCACCTCTGTCACTGTTGCCCTTTAATTTCGCTAGTTCAGGGGCGACATTTTCAGATTTCTGGATCAGTGGTCCCTCTTTCAGGACTGGTGGGGCCTTTAAGAAATGGAGAGTTTGAATCTTAACTGGACGAGCACCAACATCCTAGTGGAGACGTTTTCTCGTGCAAATTGGGTGGATTTAATGTAATAAACCACGAGGCAGGGAAACAAAACAGCAGGTCAAGAACTGAGCAAAAGGTAGAGGTGAGTAAGACATCAGACTCTGACCATGCTGCGAGAAATAATCTCAACTCTTTGCTGAGGACTGATCGTTCGACCTCAGTGAGGGGAAGGTCTGGAGGGATGGTGAAAACTCGGCAGGGCTGGGAGCTGGGATCTGGTGTGGGTGTGGAGCTGGGAGTGGGGGTGGAGCCGGTCAACTCTAGTCTCCTAGCCTGTCTTGATCCATTACAATTTGCCTACCAAGGTAACAGATCCACAGTGGATGTCATATCCCTACCCTGCACCCATTTTTGGAACAACAAGGTCACCTATGTCAGATTCCTGCTCATTGACTACAACTCTGCCTTCAACATCATTATTCCATTCAGACTGATCTCAAAACTCTGAGCCTTTGATCTCAGCTCCTCCCTCTGCAACTGGATCCTTAGCTTCCTGACCCACAGACCGTAATCAGTGAAGATAGATAACTGCACCTCCTCCACAATAACACTCAACACTGGAGCACTCCAAGGATGAGTTCTCAGCCCCTGACTGTACTCCCTGCACCCCCAAAACTGTGGAGCCAAATTCTGAATGAACACAATCTACAAGTTTGCTGACGACACCACTGTGATAGGCTGGATATCAAACAATGATGAGTCAGAATACAGAAAGGGGGGAGAGGGCTTGGTGGTATGGTGCAATGACAACAACCTCTCTCTCAATGTTGGCAAAACAGAAGAACTGATCATTGACTTCAGGAAGAAAGGAGGAGGACACACCCCCATCCCCGTCAATGGTGTGGAGGTCGAGAGCATGAAGTTTCTAGGAGTGAGAATAACTGACAACCTGTCTTTGGACTTCCTATGTGGATGCAACAGTCAAGAAGGCTCAACAATACCTCTTCTTCCTCAGGCAACTCAGGAAATTCGGCATCTCCACAAAGACTCTCACCAACTTTTACAGACGCACCATTGACAGCATACTGTGTGAGTGAATGATGGCCTGGTACAGCCACTGCTCTGCCCAGGACCGTAAGAAACTACAGAAGGTTGTGTGCACAGCCTGGACCATCGCGGAAGCCAATCTCCCATCCAAGGACCCCATTTACACATCTCGTTGCCACGGAAAGGCTGCCAACATCATCAAAGTCCATTTCCACCACAGTAATGATATCTTACAACCTCTTCTGTCTGGCAGAAGATACAAAAGCTTAAACATACACACCAGCAGGTTCAAGAACAGTTTCTTCCATGCTGTTATTAGACTGAAATAATGCTGATCTTATTAATATTGATCTTGCCTCATGCATGTTCTGTGCTGTGGAACCTATATGCCTTTTTCTATCCAAGTTTTTTTTAACCCTATAATTTATGTCCTTGCTTACTATGATCTGTCTGTACTGCTCACAAACAAGGCTTTTCACTGTACTTATGTACACATGACAATAAATCAAATCAAATCCAACCAAATCAAGATGGAGAGGAATTTCTTCACTCAGAGAGTCTTGAACTTTGGAATTCTGTACTCAGGAGGCTATTGGTATCTGTCACTATTTGCAGAGAATGATCATATTTTTGAATATTTATGATATCAAGGGATAGGAACATAGTGCAAGATAATAGCTTTGAGGTTGATGGTCTCGTTGAATAGAGGAGCAGAGCTGAGGGATAAAACAGGTTACTACTTCTTGCCAAATTTCTCAATTACTTGAGTTCACTCAATTATCAATTCAAGTAATGTTATGTTCCTACCGTCTCCCCATAAAGATCTTGTAGCAACTTCCAGACTGCCAAAACAGAGAAAATTGCTAAATTGGCCAAACAGCAAGGATTGCTGGGTACAATGGTCAACTAAAACTCCACAGTCACAGTAGTGATCAAAACTAGGTGGATTTTATTGACTATGAGATCTTTGATTGGGGTTGTTAACCTGGGTCAATGAGGGAGCCATTGCTGACAGATATAAATAAGAGAATCAGAGTCTCATTACTTCCGGACTGACTCTGACCTGGTTGGTCACAGATGGTGTATTGTGCACACGTGAATAAAGGGTGACTTGGTGATGGGATATTGGCCTCTGTACAGTTATTTTAGTCAAAAATCCAGAAACTAGACACAAACAGCTAGGTGCAAAAGACATTGGTATCGTGTAAAGGACATATCCTATCAAGAGTCGTCCTGGATTGATATATCTCATTAACTAAAGAAAGGGATGCTTAGTAGCAACCAAGAACCAGACACTCAAGCCTCAAAACAATGGAGCAAATATTGACAGGACATTTAGTGATTAACAAAGACATGCAAACCATCAGTAGCCATTCAACATGATTTCCTGATTCACTAAAGCTATGGAATGATCCAGAAGCTAGAGGAAAAGATATAAAAATAGGACTTGCCTGTAGATCAGAAGGAGACCTTTGAAGGCATGGCAAAAGACAGAAACCACTTAACCATTTGAAGAGAGAGAGGGAAGAGTCATAGAGGTACAGAACATGGGAACAGGCATGTTGGTACAAGTCATCCATGCCGACAACGTTTCCGAAACCCTCTAAACCTTTCCTATCTATGAAGCTGAGCAAATCTCGTTGAAATGTTGTAAATACACTCGCCTCTACCACTTCCTCCGGCAGTTCATAGACCCATAAACAAAGGAAGAGAGAATGTGACTGTGTAAATCTACAAGAGATTTGGAAATATTGTGAACTTAACAGGTGAAATAGGATTGGAGATAATATTGCTGAAAAATGTGTTGCTGGAAAAGGGTCCTGAAGAAGGGCTCATGCCCGAAATGTCAATTCTCCTGCTCCTTTGATGCTGCCTGACCTGCTGTGCTTTTCCAGCAACACATTTTTCAGCTCTGATCTCCAGCATCTGCAGTCCTCACTTTCTCCTTGGGAGATAATATTCTTCATTATTAAGTGCTACTACAACTTATTTCCTGATAAAATAGAGACTGTTTGCATTGGAACCAACTTGTGTTCCTAATGATTTGACCCCTTCAGTATTGTGGGACACCTGGGTAACTGCATTCATAATATTCTGTCTGGAGTTGTCTAATTTGTTCAAGGAGGGATGAGACAACAATCTTATGAAGTCAGGAACATAGAGGTGGCAAATTATGCAGACTGTGGACACCCTTATTTTTGATCCCTTATCATTGGGGAGAACCTGTTCAGGGCACAAAAATCCAGCTATCATGTACACGCTTATATAACGAGTATTTATTACTCTTTAAAATGGAACTTCTCAAATGATTCTTCATCTTAAAAAGCAAAATACTGCTACTGAGCAATTCTAGACAGAGGCTTGGATTTGAAACGTTAATTCTGTTTATCTCTCCACAGATCTGCTAGGAATTTTCCAGAATTCTCTGTCTTCAGTGAATAACATGGTGGCACAGTGACTAGCACTGCTGCCTAACAGCGCCAGAGACCTGGGTTCAATTCCCGCCTCAGGCGACTCTCTGTGTGGAGTTTCCACATTCTCCCCTTGTCTGCGTGGGCTTCCTCCGGGTGCTCCGGTTTCCTCCCACGATCCAAAAATGTGCAGGTTAGGTGAATTGGCCATGCAAAATTGCCCGTAGTGTTAGGTGAGGGGGTAAATGGGGAATGGATGTGGGTGGCGGGTCAGTGTGGACTTGCTGGGCCAAAGGGCCTATTTCCACACTGTAAGTAATCTAATCAAACATTTCCACAAAGTAAGCGATGGGGCTTTGGGTAAAGTTGTAATACACAACAGTTTGTTCATTCATTTGAAATTTCTCTTCGCAATTTTTCAATGGAGTCTGGGTTGGATTTCAGTATTCTTTGGGGCCAGGTTGGCAGGTTTCCCCAACCCGAAATATGCCACTATCATACCAGCAGCAGTAAGTGCACTGGACATTCTACCTTCCCATGAGTCATTTGAGGCCCTTAAATGTCCAATGAGTGACCAATTACAGGCCTCTTTCTGCTGCTAGCTGTTGAGAAAAAGCCTGGGAAGCCATCAGCCCTGCAGGTTTCACTGGGCAACCTCTCCCCTACACTACTGATTCCTGAAGAAGGGCTTATGCCCGAAACGTCGATTCTCCTGTTCCCTCTCTTTCTGCTGCTAGCTGTTGAGAAAAAGCCTGGGAAGCCATCAGCCCTGCAGGTTTCACTGGGCAACCTCTCCCCTGCACTACTGATTCCTGAAGAAGGGCTTATGCCCAGCAACACATTTTCAGCTCTGACCTCCAGCATCTGCAGACCTCACTTTCTCCTCCTACACTACTGCACCCAATCCTCCAGTGTTTCTGCCAGCACCAGAGAATCGATGGCCACATGATCTAAGAGGCAGGGTTTCCTTGCCCCAGTGGAGAGGCAGAGAGCCCTTCTCAAGGCATTAATGGCCCAGAGGCTGGGAAGTAGCTACAGAATGGATTGGTTAAAGGTAGAGTGGGGAAAGGGTTCATCCCAACAATTACATCTGGTGGTGGTGACCCCTTTCCCATCCCTCCCCTCATAAAATCCAGCTCATAATCTCATTTCAAATAAATAGGTCATGCTGTCAACCAAACAGTGGAGAGAGGAATTTAAAATAATCCAGTTAAGTGTAACAATGTATAATTTAGTACCTTGGCAGTCAGGACTTCGACTTCTTCAGGCACATTGGGAGGACCAGGCTCTAAGCCTTTGATTTGATCCTTCATCTGCATGTGCCAT
The DNA here is from genome assembly GCF_004010195.1 of Chiloscyllium plagiosum. NCBI lineage: Eukaryota > Metazoa > Chordata > Chondrichthyes > Orectolobiformes > Hemiscylliidae > Chiloscyllium > Chiloscyllium plagiosum. The sequence continues at coordinate 63,903,160 of NC_057724.1, forward strand.
TTGGAAAACATATGTGTTGTGATCCAGGAAAACATATGTTTCATGGTGAAATTACAACATGGATCAATTTCAGGAAAATAATTGACACAAAGAGCTAGTCAGACAACATAGACTCTTTCTTTCAGGATGTAACACCAACATTATTTGTGAGCATTTTACTGCATATTGCCAATTCCAGGTCATAATTCTGAGGAAAGTTAGCTCTCAAAAACTCCAAGCAACATTGCAGGCTGCTCTCTTTGGTCTTTTCATCAATGTAGGATGTCTTCCACGTGCTGAGGATAATTTTCTTCACCAGATACTTTACTGAGTAATCCAATCGGTTGACCTGTCCTAGAAGTGCTTTGTCAACTTCATCAATATATTCTACAGCTATTTCAAGCAAGTCAAGTTTCTCCACACACCTTTTCATTTATTTCCAGACATTGAATATGAAAAAGACATAAATTCACATTATGTAATGTTCATGGAAAGACAATATCTGGTCAAGGCACACCACTGGAATTTTATTTATCTCTGTTTATTTCTCTTGTTGTGACCCCAGATGTTGGTACTACTGTTCATCATAGATCCCAAAATGAAACCTGGCTTGGTGGATCATTTGAGTATTGACTTTGTTCAGCTAGTTACTGTGATGTTAGTCACTGAAACAGACTCACATAAAGCTGCAGATGATCTTTATTAAATAAAATAATGTATATTTAAGTAAATACAAATCATCTACCAATAAACATGGTGGCACAGTGGTTAGCACTGCTGCCTCACAGCGCCAGAGACCTGCGTTCAATTCCTGCCTCAGGCGACTGTCTGTGTGGAGTTTGCACATTCTCCCTGTGTCTGCATGGGTTTCCTCCAGGTGCTTGGGTTTCCTTCCACAATCCAAAGATGTGCAGGTTAGGTGAATTGGCTCTACTAAATTGTCTATACTGTTAGGTGCATTAGTCAGGGGTGAATGGGTCTGGGTGGGTTACTCTTTGGTGTGGACTTGTTGGACTGAAGGACCTGTTTCCACACTGTAGGGAATCTAATCTAATATTTATCACCCTTGTCTTTTCTAATTGGCTGTGATGTCATACAAACTTCCTGAAAGCAACATGACAGGGATTGAAGTCTTCTCCATAAATCTGTTGATCCATTTCCACTCCCTTAGACCATTTGCCAAATGAAACCAAAGCCAAATTATTTAGGTTTTATTTTGAATATATTAAAAGTGATAGAAACAGATGAAGGCAGCCAATGTGTCTGGGATTATTTCAACACAGAGTATAAATCTCCTTCTGCACATAAAGAACTCCCAGCTTTATTCATCATAAAAGCCCATCCCAATGGATCGCAAGACTGAATGACAGGCATCTCCATTGATATGTGGCAGATTCAGATGCATGAGACTTTTTCTGTCTTTGATCAATTCAAATAGCTAGTGAAACTTTCAGATCAACTAACTTACCCAAATTCCGGGTACAGATTACTGGCCAACTTTGCTGACAATTTTGATAATGAATGAATGTAATATCAAATTGAAGTGTACCTGAACAGCTTCCTTCAGGAAAGATGGCATGGGGATGAACATTTTCAAGAAATGAATAGTTCTGGATCCAGAATGCGCAGGGTGGTCAAATCAGATTCAATGCTGACTTTCGAATAAGGATTTGGATGAGCAATTGAAGAACAGAAATATCCCCAGTTTCTCAGGGAAAGAGCAGTGGGATGAAATGAAATCACTCTTCCAGAGAGCTGTTCTGAACCTGATGGGCCAAATGGCCTCCCTCTGCTCAATGACCATCATTGATTGTATGAATTGTTAAATGCAAGAAATCCATTTGACAGCTCAACATAAGAACGTTAGAACATAAGACTTCATAGTGAAAGGAGGCAATTCAGTCCCTCCAGCCTGCTCCACAATTTGATACAATCATCGCTGATCTCATCTCGGCCTCAACTCCATTTTTCATCACTCTTCAACACATAACTAATTAAAAATCTATCTCTTTCTTAAATTCATTCACTGTTCTGGCATCTCCCAACTGTGGGGTCATCACTTTCACAGTTAAGCTGCATTCTACCACATTATGCATTCTGGATGAGTCGCCATTCACTCCCAGAAACAGAAAAGGATTGAGATTCAAGTTGGAATCAGGGAGAATTGTATTTGAGAGGGGGTATAGCCAGGCCCAGGGTAAGCAAAACCGCCAAAGAAAAATTGAGCTCTACTGATTAATTTATTTGATTTATTTATTAATGCCACTTGTACCAAAGTACAACAAAAAGTTTTATTTATGAGTAGTACAGGCAGATCATAGTAGATAAGGATGCACAGTTCAAAAGACTTAGACAGAGTCATACAGGTTACATTGCACTAAGCGAGATCAATGTTAGCAAGATCAGCATAATTTGAGGCTGGAGAGTCCACTCATGAGTCCAATAACGGCTGGGGAGAAGTTGTTGCTGAACCTGCTGGTGCTTTTATTTGGGCTTCTGTATCTTCTGCCTAACAGAAGAGGTTGTAGGAGATCAGTGGGGTGCAAAGGGTCTTTGTTGATGTTGGCAGCCTTTCCACATGGAGTCCATGGATGGAAGGTTGGCTTCCGTGATGGCCTAAGCTGTGCACACAACCTGCTGTAGTTTCGTATGTCGCCATACCAGACTGTTATGCACCCAGATAGAATGCTTTCAATGGTGTATTACAATGGTGTAATTTCCCGAGGTATCTGATGAAGAAGAGGTGTCGTTGTGCATTCTTGATCATTGCATCTACATGGGGAGTCCAGGAGAGATTGTCAGTTGTCATCTCTCCTCAAACTTGATGCTCTCCACCCTCTCAACTTCTGTTCTGTTGATGTAGATGAGGCATGTTCTCCCTCCTTTCCTTCTGAAGTCAATGGTCAGTTCTTTAGTTTTGCTGAGGTTGTTCCTTTTTGCACCACATCACCAAGCCCTCTATCTCCTTTCTGTATTCTGACTCATCGGTGTTAGGTGTCTATCCCACCATGGTGGTGTCATCAGCGAACTTGTAAATGGCGTTCATTTGGAATTTGGCAACACTGTCATGGGTATACAGGGAGTTTAATCGGGGAATGAGGACGCATCTTTGGGGGGGGGGGGGGGAATACAGTGTTAAGTGTTATTGTGGAGGAGAGGTGCACTTGTTGTCATCACTAACTGTGATCTATGGGTCAGGAAGCTGAGGATCCAGATGCGAAGGGTGGAGGTGAGACCAAGGTCACGGAGTCTTGAGATCAGTGTGGAGGGAACAATGGTTTTGAAGGCAGAGCTGTGGTCAATGAGCAGGAGTTTAGATTAGAGTGGTGCTGGAAAAGCACAGCAGGTCAGGCAGCATCCGAGGAGCAGGAAAATTGATATTCCGGGCAAATGTCCTTCATCAAGAATGGAGGCAGGGAGCATCCAGGGTGGAGAGATAAATGAGCAGGAGTCAATGATCAGGAGTCTAATGTAGGTGTCCTTATTGTTCCGATGATTCAGGTATGAGTGCAGGGCTAGGGATGTGGCATCCGCTGTGGACCTGTTACATCAGTAGGCAAATGATAGGGGATCAAGGCAGGATGGGAGACCAGAGTTGATATGGGCCATGACCAGATTCTCAAAGCACTTCATGACTATGGAGATCAGAGCCTCAATAAGTGGGCCTCAGCTTTGCATGAGACACAACTGACAATCTCTCCTGGACTCCCCACGTAGATGCAATGAGCAAGAATGCACAGAGACACCGTGTACATATAACATCACTCAGCTCCCACTTTGACAAACATACACTTAAAAGTCATGTAGGATGTTTCAATTTCAGGCAATTACTGACACTGTCAGTTCCCCAAATAACTATACTATGCACCTGCCTTTCATAGAACAAAGAACAATATAGCACAGGAACTGACTCTTTGGCCCGCTAACACATGTTGCCCTTCCATATTAAAACTGTCTTCACTTACAGGATCCATGTCCTTCTATTCCCTTCCTGTCCATGTATTCATCCAGGTGCTTCTTGAATACTGCTATTGTGTCTGCTTCCACCACCTCCTCTGGCGTTCCAGGCACTTTGCAACCATATTTGTGAAAAGCTTGTCTCACACATCTCTTTTAAACTTCTCCCCTCACACCTTGAACCTGTGGCCCCTAGTAATTGACCCCTCAACCCCAGGAAAAAGCCTCATACTTTCCATTTCACCCATGCCATTCACAATCTTATAACCTTCTGTTAGGTCATCCTTCAAACTTCCTGCTTTCCAGAGAAAACAAACCCAGTCTATCCAGCCTTTCTTCATAGCTAAAATCCCCCATACCAGGCAACATCCTCGTAAACCTTTTCTGTACCCTCTCCAAAGCATCCACATCCTTCTGGTAGTGTGGTGACCAGAACTGTATGTAATATTCCAAGCGTGGCCTACCTAAAATTCTCTAAAGCTGCAGCATAACTTGTCTATCCTTCTACTCAATGCCCCTTCCAGCGAAGGCAAGCATTCTATAAGTCTTCATTATTACCTTATCTACCTGCACTGCCACCTTCAGTGTATGAGCTGTACCAACCGAAACAGCACTGAAGCTTCAGCATCCCCATTTCAGAGCAAGGTGTGCTGCCCGGCCTGTCACTAAAACATAAGACAAGAAGAAGGAGGAGCTGAAGTATACCATTCAGCCCATCAAGTTTGTTCTGACAATCCTCAACACTACTTCCCTGCCTTTTCCCCATAACCCTTGATTCTCTTACTGATTAAAAATCTCAACCTTGAATAAACTTAAACACCCAACCTCTACAATAAAGAATTCCTGGGTCAGCTACAATCTAAGAAAATACATTCCTCTTGATCTTTGCTTTAAATGTGTGACCTTTTATTCTGCGATTATCCCCTTCAGCCCTAGATTCTCGCACAAATGGAAACAGCCTGTCAACACTTCCCCTGTCAAATCCTATAGGAATCTTGTATGTTTCAATAGGGTTTGCTTCTTAATCGTGAAAATTCCAACGAGTACAGGCCCAATCTATTCAACCTTTCCTCATAAAAATATCCCTCCATATCCACTCGCAGCCCAGTGAGCCTTCCAATGTCAGTTTAACTTTCTTCGGATAAAGGGAGCAAACATGTTCACAGTATTCCAGCTGTGGTCTGACTAATGCCTTGTATAGTAGTAGAAAAACCTTCTGACTTTTATACCTATGCAGTTCAGCTTTCACCTTGCTTCTGGTACAGTGGTAGTGTCCCTGTCTTTGAGCCAGAAGATCTGAGTTCCAGATCCAAAAGTTCTAGAGGTGTTTCTTAACACATTTGAATGAGTTGGTTATAAATATTCCCATTGTTTTTGATTGAGGATTAATACGCCTTTCTCTTTAAAATATTAATTGATTTGCTGTGCATTCCAGAATCTGTAAATTCATGTGATGATTCTACATTGAACATAAATCACCCTCAACCAGAGGGATATTTTTTTAAAAATAAGATATGCAAAAATGAACATTCTCAATTATTAGCAAGTGGAATTGCCTACAAACATTATCTGGATATTGTTTGCCCCACCAGCAGTGTTGTTTATCAGTTAACATTTATGACATTTGAGCTTTACAATTCACAATTATGCATCAGAAATGTCTGAGAACCTCAAGACCAATCATTAAAAAGCTTTTCTTGGCAACCGACCTAGTTATGTCCTCATAGCACCATTGTTTAAAACAAGGATGTCTATGGTGTAGTTAAAAGGCTCCAGGGCATATTGGCTTTAAGCTAATTCTAAGGGGAGATACTGTTGAAAGGAAAGTGCTTTCACATGAACAGTAAATTGTGAAGTACATAATTTACAATAGTTGTTTAGTAATGACAACCATGTCAACCGAAGAGGAAAGCTCTCTGTTTTGTCATTCTGCTGTTTTATACTTGTGAGGACTATTTCTATCCTGGTGAGGGAAATTTCCCAAGAATGCGAGAGTTAAGTAGAATTTTTTGGACACTGCATCACCGACATGAAGCAATGATGCAGAAACTACTAGTAAAAGGTCACCTTGTAAACAGACCGGGAATGACCAGATTTTGAACATTGTCACAACAGCAATGCAAAGGCATAGCTGTGATACTGTGGAAAAAGATGGCAACTATGGAACACTGTCAATGCTGAAAACCAGAAACAGACACTGAGGGTGAAACTAATTACAATTAGTACAGGTAGATAAGATAGTGAAGAAGGTATTTGGTATGCTTGTCTTTATTGGTCAGTGCACTGAGTATATGAGTTGGGACATTATGTTACAGCTATACAAGGCATTGGTGAGGCCACTTTTGGAATACTGCATGCAATTCTGGTTTCCCTCCTACAGGACGGATGTGGTAAAACTTGAAAGGGTTCAGGAAAGATTTATGGGTATGTTGCCAGGGTTGGAGAGCTTGAGTTATAGGGAGAGGCTGAATATAAAACATAAAATAAAGAACATAGAACATTACAGCACAGTACAGGCCCTTCGGCTCCAACGTATGAAATAAATCTGATGCGCACCTAACCTACACCATTCCATTATTATCCATATGTATGCCTAATGCCCATCGAAATGCCCTTAACTTCAGCAAGTCTGTTGCAGGCAAGCTGTTCCATGTCCCAATACTCTTTGAGTAAAGAAATTGCCTTTGATAGCTGTCCTAAATCTATCACCCCTCAATTTAAAGCTATGCCTCCTTGTGTTAGCCTTCACCGTCCGAGGAAAAAAGCTCTCACTGTCCACTCTATCTAACCCTCTGATTATCTCACACATCTCAATTAAGTCACCTCTCAACCTTCTTCTCTCCAACGAAAACAGCCTCAGTTCCCTCAACCTTTTCTTGTAAGACCTTCCTTCCATTCCAGGCAACAGCCTAGTGAATCTTCTTTGAACCCTTTCCAAAGCTTCCATGTCCTTCCTATAATCCGGTAACCAGAACTGCACGCAATACTCCAGATGGGGATACAGGCCGCCTAATTGCGGAACGTTTCAGAGAACACCTCTGGGACACCCGCACCAACCAACCCAACCGCCCCGTGGCTGACAACTTTAACTCCCCCTCCCACTCCGTCAAGGACATGCAGGTCCTTGGCCTCCTCCATCGCCAGACCATGGCAACACGACGCCTGGAGGAAGAGCGCCTCATCTTCCGCCTAGGAACCCTCCAACCACAAGGGATGAACTCAGATTTCTCCAGTTTCCTCATTTCCCCTCCCCCCACCGCGCTTTTCCAGCAACACATTTTCAGCTCTGGTCTCCAGCATCTGCAGTCCTCACTTTCTCCTCAGATTCCACACACAGCTTCCCACTACTATCTTTGATTGGCCTTAATCTTACTCTAGTCATTCTTTTATTCCTGATATAACTATAGAAGGCCTTCGGGTTTTATTTGATCCTATCTGCCAACAACTTCTCATGTCCCCTTCTGGCTCTTCTTCGTCCTCTGGTTAACTTATAACTCTTAAGCCCCCTAACTGAGCCTTCAAGTCTCATCCTCTCATAAGCCTTCTTCTTCCTCTTGACAAGAGCTTCAACATCTTTAGTAAACCATGGCCCTCACTCTAGACAACTACTCCCTGCCTGATTTACCCGCAGTAGCTGTTCCTTGAATAAGGTCCACATTTCAAGTGTGTCTATTCCCTGAAGTTTCCTTCCCCATCCTCTGCATCCCAAATCTTGGCTAATTGCATCATAATTGCCTTTCCCCCAGTTATCCCTCTTTCCCTGCAGTATATACCTAGCCCTGGCCTTGTGCTATTGTAAACATAACCGAATTGTAGTCACTATCGCCAAAGTACTCACCTACCTCCAAATATAACACCTGGCTGGGTTCATTCCCCAGTGCCAAATCCAATATGGCATCTCCCTTTGTTGGCCTATCAACATACTGTGTCAGAAAACCCTCCTGCACACATTGGACAAAAACTGACCCATCTAAACTACTTTAACTATAGTATTCCCAGTCAATATTTGGGAAGTTAAAGTCTCCCATTACAACTACCTTGTTACTCTCTCTCCTATCATGAATCATCTTCGCTACCCTTTCCTTTACATCGCTGGGACAATTCAGAGGCTCGTAGAAAACTCCCAACAGGGTGACCTCCCCTTTCCTGTTTCTCACCTCAGCCCAAACTACCTCAGTGGATGAATCCTCGCACGTTATCTCAGCTGCTGTAATACTATCCTTTATTAACAATGCCACACCCCCACTCCCACCCCTTTTTACCATCATCTCTGTTCTTGCGGAAACATCTAAATCCCAGAATCTGCAAAATCCATTCCTGTCCCTCTACTAGCCATGTCTCTGAAATGGCCACATCAAAATCTCAGGTACCAACCCATGCTGCAAATTCACACACAATGTTTCAGACGCTCCTGGTATTGAAGTACACACATTTCAAAGCAACATTGTGATTGCCGGTGCCCTCTCACCACCTTGTAAACCTATCCCTGACATCACTAACCTCAACCTCCTTTACACTGGAATTCAGGTTCCCATCCCCCTGTTGCATTAGTTTAAATAGACTGGGGCTGTTTACCCTGGAGCACTAGAGGCTGAGGGGTGACCTTACAGAGGTTTATAAAATAATGAGGGGCATGGGTAGAATAAACAGACAATGGAGAGAAAGCAGGAGATCTGGCACAAGAAACAGAGGGAACTGTACCACAGCAAACTGTTGAGGCCAAAATGGGGCGGCACGATGGCTCAGTGGTTAGCACTGCTGCCTCACAGCACCAGGGACCCGGGTTCAATTACTGCCTTGAGCGACTGTCTGTGTGGAGTATGCGCATTCCCCCCGTGTCTGTGTGGGTTTCCTCCAGGTGCTCCGGTTTCCTCCCACAATCCAAAGCTGTGCAAGTCAGGTGAATTGGCCATGTTAAAATGTCCCATCGTGTCATGTGCATTGGTCAGAGATAAATATAGGGTAGGGTAATGGGTCTGGGTGGGTTATCCTTTGGAGGGTCGGTGTGGCCCCTTGTTGGGCCTAAGGGCCTGTTCCATACTGTAGGGAATCAAATCTAATCTAAAACATTCAAGGCTTTCAAGAACAATCTATATCGAGTGGAATCAAAGGACATAGGGCTAAAGCGGGAATTGGGTACTGAGTTGGATGCTCAGTGATGATCACATTGAATGAAGTGCCAGGCTCGAAGGGCCAAAAGACTCTTGCTCCTTTATTCTATGTTTCTATTGGGCTTGGGTAATAAAACCAGTGCCGGCATAATAAGCTGAATGGCATTCTTCTGCACTGTAACAATTCCGTGATTCTGTGAAAATTACGTCTGGAAGTACGGAATGACCTTTAAAATGTGAGGAACATAGAACATAGAACAGAGCAGCACAGTACAGGCCCTTCAGCCCCCGATGTTGTGCCGACCTTTTATCCTACTCTCAGATCAGAATAACCTACATACCCTTCATTATGCTATTTTCCATGTACCTATGCAGGAGTCACTTAAATGTCTCTAATGTATCTGACTCTACTACCACAGCTGGCAGCAAATTCCATGCATCCACCAATCTCTGTGTAAAAAACCGACCTCAGACATCTCCCCTAAACCTTCCTCCAATCACCTTAAAATTATCCCCCCTCATGATAGGAATTTCCACCTTGGGAAAAAGTCTCTGGCTATGTACTATATCTAAGCCTCTCTTGATTTTGTACAGCTCTAACAAGTCGCCTCTCATCCTTCTTTGCTCCAATGAGAAACACCCTAGCTCCCTCAAACTTTCTTCATAAGAGTATAGTAAAGGTCAGGGAGTTATGATCACTATCACTGACATGCTCTCCCACCAAGAGATTTGATACCTGGCGTGGTTCACTGCCAATTGCCAAATCAAACATGACCTCCCCATTGCTGGGAAACAGCTCAAAGTCTTGCTGAATGTTGAACCAATATGAAGGAAGCCTCGGTAATCTCACAACTTTCTGCACAATCTTCATGACTTCTTGCTGTACTGCATGAAAAAACTTAGTCCCGATGAGCTGCTAGCCTAGCCCATCTCTGTACACCCTGCAAATGGTTCATAATCTCAAGTGATTAAGCAATGGGTCACAGCACACTGCTGCATGTGTGGACAATAGCCTAGACAGGGACTGGGCCCTGTGCTCAGCCTCAACTTTACTGACGCATTGGTCATCCGTAATCCTAGAGCCTCAGAAGAGGATAGCAATGAATAACCTTCTCACATCGTAACTCCGAGCATCCCTTTATCCAAAGGCGTATGTGTGTCATTTATGAAGTTTTGGCTGCTTAGAATATTACCACACAGTTGTTGTGGTTCTGTTTGCCGAGCTGGGAATTTGTGTTGCAGACGTTTCGTCCCCTGTCTAGGTGACATCCTCAGTGCTTGGGAGCCTCCTGTGAAGCTCTTCTGTGATCTTTCCTCCGGCATTTGTAGTGGTTTGAATCTGCCGCTTCCGGTTGTCAGTTCCAGCTGTCCACTGCAGTATCATGGGATTTTGTATACTATGTTGGTTTTGCTCATGCTGGGTAGCAGATCCTTTGTCCTGGTGAGTTGTTGTCTGAGAGTGGCTGCTGGTTTGTGTGCTGTTATGAGTCCTAGTGGTCGTAGTAGTCTGGCTGTCAGTTCAGAAATGTTCTTGATGTATGGTAAAGTGGCTAGTCCTTTGGGTTGTGGCATGTCCTCACCAACTAGCCACGAAACGACACGACCAACTATCCTTAGCAGCCACATACATAGATGACAAGCATCTGAGGAGCATGAAAATCAACATTTCGGGCAGGAGTCCTTCATCAGGAAGAGCTCCTGCCTGAAACATCAATTTTCTTGCTCCTCAGATGCTGCCTGCCCTACTGTGCTTTTCCAGCACCATTCTAATCTTGACTCTAATCTCCAGCAACTGCAGTCCTCACTTTTGCCTTTGCAAAGAAATAGTAAAGCCATTGTGCCTAAATATGGCAAAACCTTCATTGAATACCAGACCACAAATCATCATACCCTCGCACAGTGAAAACACACTGACCCATGTATTTTATATTACTCCAATGTCATAGCAAATGGGCACCATGTCCCCTGATTGATTGACCATGACCTGGAACTGCAGATGATTCAGAGAAAGAGGGACATCAACTACCAAGCTGACCACTAGCTGTCTACCAATTCTAACCAACACAGACTGGGTCGAAATAGTAGAGGTGATTCATTCCTGAGGACAAGTGGCATCACTGATGGATGGGGGCAGTGACACCACAGATTAGAGAGGGAAGAGGACATACAAGAGCAAAGATGTACTGCTGAGGTTACATAAGGCTCTGATCAGACCACATTTAGAATATAGTGAGTAGTTTTGGGCCCCATACCTAAGGAAGGATGTGAATCTGGAGGAGGTCTAGATGAGGTTTCCTTGAATGATCCCAGAGATGAAAGCTTGTCATATGTGGAGTAGTTGAGTACTCTGGGTCTGTACTTCAATGGGGCTTAGAAGGGTGAGGGGGGATCTGATTGAAACTGACAGAATACTGAGAGGTCTGGTTAGAGTGGATATGGTGAAGGTGTTTTCACCAGTAAGAGAGACTAGGATCTGAGGGCACAGCCTCAGTGTGAAGGGACAACCCTTTAGAACTGAGGTGAGGTGGACTTTCTTTAGCCAGAGGGTGGTGAATCTGTGGAGCTTAGTGCCACAGAGGGCTGTGGAGGCCATGTCATTGAGCATAGTTAACACAGAGATAGACAGGTTCTTGATTAGTAAGGGCATCAAGGGCTACGGAGAGAAGGCAGGAGTGTGCGGTTGAGAAACACCGTGATCAAATGGTGAAGCAGACACAATGGGCCGAATGGCCGAATTCGTTTCCTCTAATGTCTTCTGGATGGGAGAAGCTGGTATATTATCGTGTTGTGTGACAGAAACAGAGGGTGTAATGGAATTGGTAGGAAGGAAATTTCTGCCAGAGACCTGGAAAGACAATATATGAGTCAATTCAACCGGCTATTTCACAAACTTCCCAAAAATTCACACTCCACAGGTAAATCGTCTCTGATCATTGTCAACCAGGAGCACATATCGCATGCTACTTGCAATCAGGTATCTACAATTACTATAAAGAAGTCCTTCATAGGGCTTGTTAATGGCAGTAGCTTTTGGTCTTTATGAGCCACATAGGAATGGCCTTATAGCTTTGAAAGTCACATGAAAAGCTGTCCACCAGGTACTAGCTGGTCACTGTGAAACTATATGCACCCAGCTGAATTGATGCCTGCATATTCTGGTTCAGCTTGAATTCATTCTCACATCCCTATTTTCACTTGGGCACAGGAATAGTCTAGGAAAAAGATAGTCTAGACGCTGGGGAACACAGTCAAAAAATGCGGTGCTGGAAAAGCACAGCCAGTCAGGCAGCATCCGAGGAGCAGGAGAGTCAACGTTTCGAGCATAAGCTCTTCATTGTTTTCCAGCAGTACACTTTTGACACAGGAATATACTGCAAGCTTAACAAGACATAAAATTAGCAAGTGCTATTAGTTATGGGTCAAGGAATGAGGTTTAACTGTAGATCCAGGGGCAGAAAAAGGGATCCAGATTCAAGAGAGATATGCTGAACCATCTGACTGTAATGGTGGCATCACGAATCATTTTGCAAGACCAATGAGTCATGTAAAGTGGGTGAAACTTAAAGAAAGAGACTGATTTCTCCTGGAAAGCTGAGATAAGACAAAGGCAATTTAGTCCTCCTCATTGATACAACCAGACTAGTGAAAAAAAAGGTCTCCTGATGTTTTTTCAGCATGTTATCTCTGCTGTTTATCTCTAAAACACTGACCTTTGAAAACTTAATGTACATAAAAACTAGTGTACAAATGCCTGATCTTTTTTTCCCAGCAGGAGGTTGTTTAATGAAAGGCATACAGTAGGGACTTGTTTGGTTAGGGAAATATTAACAGCTTGAACAGTAAAAGAGAGTGAACTTATAGAATGTTCCAGTTAATTATAACCTTGCTCTTTGTTTTTCTATCTGAACAATTAGGTGTTTCCTGAACATAATTAAGGCTGCCATGATGTCAACATGGGTGTAATTATGCAGTAAGGTAATCAGATCATCTGTTGGATAGGACGCGTATGGTCACCTGATTGAACATGGAATTTTTAAAAATCATACTTAATTTAATGCCAATATAAAAGATAGTTAGAGTTACTGGAAGTCTTAAGTGACAAGTATGATGAATCTATTATTTGACTTGTCCACGCCACATGCTTCAAAGAAATTCTTTATGTTCAATCTTGCACTGTGCATGCAGAATGGGCACACTTAGCCAAACGAGTTGATCTTTGTGTCTAGCACCACTAAGACACTAGTCTGTCACTAGGTTCCATCTTCCACACAGTACCCTATATTCTCAGTTATATCCTGGAAACCTTTCGAAGAATCACTCAACAGGATTGAGCAAGTCCTTTTGATGTGCCACTCGTTTTGAACATTGACTGGAGAATCTCTGCAGGTCCAAATTTTCCAAAAGTGCCTGCATGCTTCACTTAACGACAATCAGTAATGGTGATTGAGCTGTCATTTCAACAGACGAGTGTTCAGCAAGGAGAACAATTGTCTGCCTCCCAAATTGATGTTTTCTGCAATAGGATGGCAAGTCGCATCTTGTATTGTGGATCCAACTGTAGATATTACAAATGAAATGTTAGAGGATGGGCAAAGGGACTGGCAGAATGCTGAGTTCATCTGACTTGTAGAGATCTGACTCTGTTGTCAAATGTTAATCTTGCTTGATGACAGAGGCTTCTCCATTTGGATCTGGCCAGAGTGGTTTTCCCGTGCAGTGAGGCATAACTCTCAGCCACATCCTGACACTGGCTTTTAGAATGCCTTTATACCTGAATATGGGACATTCAGTGGTACAAGTACCCATGCTTAGCTTGCTGCAAAATATCACCACCAGCATTCCTGCTAATTTTCAGTCCTCTGGCATAGCAGCGACTTCCACAACTGGAAGTAAATCCCACAATAGGTGCACTAACGCTGATCACCATGCATGGAACTGCTCAGCAGCCGTGTGTGTGCGCAAGCACGCAGCTTAGAGGGAATATTGACCACCTTTAGTATGACGTGCAGGAAGCCTGTACTGCGCTGTATTCTTCTATGTTCTATGTTCTATGCATGGAACTGCTCAGCAGCCGTGTGTGTGCGCAAGCACGCAGCTTAGAGGGAATATTGACCACCTTTAGTATGACGTGCAGGAATCCTCCATGTGAACCAGATGGCTGACACAACAAAGCTGAGCTCTGAAAAACATGCTGTGGCTAACAAGAATGCAATGTAATGAAAGAATTTCGATGTTAGGAATTTTCTTTCTCTCAATTAATGTTAGAAACAATTTAGAAACATCAAAACTAGGTACAGGATTAGGTCATTTCGCCCTTTGAACCTCTCCTCCCATTCAATACTATCCCCATATACAATTTTCTTTCTTAAGGAGAGAATTCCCACTTTCTCTCCATACCACTTTCTGCCTTTAATATCTGAAAGGTACCTAACACTTTCATGAATATATTTGATGACTTGGCCTCCACAGCCTTTTGTAGCAGTGAATTCCATAGGTTACTACCCTTTGGGAAAGAATTGTTTCCTCATCTCATTCTTAAATGGCCTGCTCCACATCCTTAAATAGTGGTTCCAACTCTCCAACCAAGGAAACTTTTTCCCTGCATCCAGTACATCCCACCCTTTTAGCATTCTATGCTTTTCAATCAGATCCCTTCATCATTGTAAACTCCAGTGAACATAGGTACAGTCAAACCAATCTCTTCTCATAGTGTGGTCCAGTTTTGGTATCAACCAAGTGATCTTCTGCAACATTCCCCCTGTGGCAAGTATATCCCTTTTTAGTTAGGGAGACCAAAACTGCACACCATACTCCAGGTCTGTTCTCACCAAGGGTAGGAAGACATCCCTTCCTCTGAATTCAAATCCTCTTACAAGGAAGGCCAATGAGTTTAAACAGCAATGCATTTAATGTGATGCTGGCAGGTTATCCATGCATCACAGATGAATGATGTGAGAACAATTCACTGCACACTATGATCTTTGTTTTGAGATAAACTCTCTGCTCATGACAAGGCCTGGCTACCTGAGTCTGCTGGATGCTGAAACTGACTTTGCAAATTCATCAGCCATCGTGGTGTCATTGGAGAGGGTCTTTATGAGACAGCAGGACTGAGTTGAGGGGTGCATTGTCATTTGTAACTTACAGGGTGTCAGAGTTGGTGGTCAGGATCAGGTTGGCACAACTGTTTTCAAAGTGATCAACAAGCAGTTGATGCCCCTCTGGGGGAGGTGCTATGAGAAATAGCTGTTCTTTGATCTTTGTGTGAGCCTTGACACTTTACACATTGAGAAGACTGCCAACTGTCATGACCTGAGTGTCTACTCCTCTTTACCTTTGAGTGGATGCAAGGG
Organism: Chiloscyllium plagiosum; assembly: GCF_004010195.1. Taxonomy (NCBI): domain Eukaryota; kingdom Metazoa; phylum Chordata; class Chondrichthyes; order Orectolobiformes; family Hemiscylliidae; genus Chiloscyllium; species Chiloscyllium plagiosum. The sequence goes on from NC_057724.1 coordinate 63,918,560, forward strand.
TTGGCTGAAAAGTAGAAAGATTAGGCAACAAGACTGGAATTAGACATTAATGATGCAGAGATCTTATAGCTACATGCTGCCACCCACCCCCAACCCCTGGTGGAGCAATTCAGTTTGTCCTGCCCCCAGTCGATTCCTATAGTTTCACAGGTTAATTCCCTTCAAGTGCATAGCCACCTTCGAAATCATTGACTGTTTGCACATCAAACGTCAGGTGATTACCAATATCACTAGCTGCCTTAAAAAAGTTGTTAACATTCTGTTGCATCTTTTGCACAAAATCTTCAATCTGCTCCCCCTCAGTCCTTGTGTAATCATCTCTTTGCCTATCTTATCTCAGACAGTCATAATCTTATACACCTCTGTCAAACCTCTCCTCATTCTCCTTTTCGCCAATCAGAATATACAAAGACTCGCCAACCTAAATCCATCATGGAATTCCCCTGTCGCTGGAACTATTCTGGTAAATCTCCTGTCCAGCTTCTCAAGGAACTTCATATCTTTCCTGAAGTGTGGTGACCAAAACTGGATACAGTGGGAATGGAGTGTGACAGAGTGTTTGAAAAAGAAAACATCAGAAAGTGACATCCAAGAGAACTGTAAATTAATTCATCTCGAAGATTCTGTTTATTGTCAATTGGGCAAAAGTAAGTTTAATTTTTGGCAGGCATCTCTGTCATGTGTATTCATCATGCAGGGCCTGCCCTGTGTGAGTCTATCTTAAACACACACCTGCCTTTGTAAGGTAGAGCAGATCACCTGCTTGATCCTTTGCACCCAGATTGTGGATATTGATAAGTCAAATGTCCATTTGTGTGGTGAAAACTTGAGGCTGACTACTGATATGAACTTATCACATCATGGAGAAGAATAATGAGAACTTCAGTCTATGAGCCTTCCTCCCTCAAACATCACAGATATTGCTTCCTTGTGGTTCAGTAGATAAATGTGGGAGCTACAAATTGTAATCTTCCAATGTTACCTGTGAGATATGTTTCTGAAATGGAAATCTCTGACGCCACTTTTAAGTTATCTGTCTGATTGCATTTGTTTACCTGAATGACAATGAGGCAATTGGTGTGCACAAGGTAATTGTCCAGGCCATAATCCTTTAACCTGTATTTCTGGACAATAAATGACCTGTTGATGAGGTATACATAGAAGCTAGATGAGTGGCATTATTGAATCATGAGCAGGGCCTCCAATTCGAAGAGATTTACTGCTTACCCCCACCATAAAATGAGACATCATGCTTGTGATGTTAGCCATTTTGTGTGGTTGTTGCAAAGTTGATTTTTGATCTAACGTAGCCAGATTCCAGCATTGTTTCAGTGTGAGGCATTCATTTCCCCCATCTTCCATGGGTTCTTTAGTGTAGTTATTCCTGTAGCTCCTATATGGCTCCTATGATCTTTCAGCCTCTCACTATTTCTACAAGATCCTAATTATTCCCACTATTTCTATGAGATCCTCATTACTCCATCTAAATTCCAGTGAATATAATCCCAACTGATCAAATCACTTCTCCTACATCAGTCCTGGCATCTCAGGAAACAAACTTGTAAACCTTTGTTTCACGCTCCATAATTAAAACATCTTTCCTCCGATAAGGATACCAATACTGCATACAATAATATAGGACTCACCAAAGTCCTATATAATTGCAGCAAGACATCCCTACTGCTGTACATGAATCCTCTCACTACGAAAGTCAATATACCATTTGACTTCTTCATCACCTGCAGCACCTCATGTTAACTTTCAGAGACCAATGCACAAAGACATCCACTTTCATTGCATCTGTCCATTTAGGTTGTAAGTTTGTTCGCTGAGCTGTTCTCAGACATTTTGTCACCATGCTGGGTAACATCAACAGTAAGCCTCCGATGAAGCGTTGGTGATCTGTCCTGTTTGCTATTTATGTGTCTTGGTTTGTTGTGGTGGGTGATATCACTTCTGGTTCTTTGTCCGAGATGTTGGTAAATGGGGTCCAAATCAATATGTTTCTTAATGGAGTTCTGCTTTGAATGCCAGGCCTTGAGGAATTCCGGCATGCCTTTATTTAGCCTGCCCAGGATGAATGTATTGTCCTAATCGAACTGGTGTCCCTCTTCATCTGTGTACAAACAGATCCATAACCAGAGCAACAAATCTTCTTCAAAATCGCATCTCTCCCTTTCCCAATTTATCATAATGCAGATAATTTATCTGCCTTCCCACTTTTGTTACCAAGTGGGTAACCTCACATTACATTCCATCTGCAATCTGGAGCTGTCTCCCAGCTTTAGTTCACATCTTAAACAATTGTAGGGAGGGTAGGTTTTCTTTCAGGCTCCTTTGCCCACTGGTCTGACGACAACAGTAACGTATCTATAAAGATCTGCTCTGACATCTTAGGAAGATATGAACTCCACATCTTCATCAATCTGTGGAGATTGACTGTCACCCTGAGACTGCCTATTTACAGGGTTATGCTCAAATCTGCCTGTAGCATCCATTACCTCCGTCCAATGTCTCTTCCTCACTCTCTCAGGTCTTGGTAGTCTGGTACTTTAGATGAGTTTTCTCAGAGATATGCATGCGAGTATTTTTAAGTGGATGGTAAGAGCTCTTCTTGATCTCTCATCCAAGATAACTAATGCTAAGGTTACCATCCCCACCACCACCACCACCCTTCTTCACTTGGCTGAGCTTGTTCTCGCCCTCAACAACTTCTTGTTTAACTCCTTTCATTTTCTTCAGGTCACAGGGGTGCCCATGGGTACTGGCATGGGCCCTAGTTTTGCCTGACTCTTTGTGGGCTACGTGGAACATTCCTTTTTCCAGTCCTATTTTGACCCCCATCCATAACTCTTTCTCCAATATAATGTTATCATTGGTGCTGCTCCCCTCTTTCATCCGGAGTTGGAAAAGTTTATTGATTTCGCTTCCAATTTTCCCCCAGCCCTCACTTTCACCTGGTCCATCTCTGACTCCTCCCTTCCCTTCATCAACATCTGTGTTTCTATTTCTGGGGATAGACTATGGACTAATATCATCTATAAACCCACCAACTCCCACAGCTACCTGGACTATACATCCTCACACCCTGCTTCCTGTAAAGACTCTATTCCATTCTCCCAGTTCCTCTATCTCTATCGCATATGTTCCGATGAGGACAACTTCAGCAAGGGAGCCTCCAAAATGTTCACCTTCTTCCTCAGTCGAGGATTCCCCAGCATCGTTGTTGACAAGTTCCTCAGCTGGGTCCGACCCATCTCCCGCACTTCCACTTTCACCTCCTCTATTCCCTCCCACAACAGCGATAGGGTTCCCCCTTAACCTTACCTCCCATCCCATCAGCATCCACATCTAGAGGACTATCAGCCAGCACTTTCACCATCACCAGACAAATGTTCCCTCCCTTCCTTTGTCTGCCTCGGCAGGCACTATTCCCTCCAGACATCGTGGTCCACTCTTCCTTCACTCCCAACAAACCTGAAAACCCCACAACACCTTCCCCTGCAACCAGCAAAGGTGTAAACATACCTTCCAGGTGAAGCAATGCTTTACCTGCACTTCCCGCTACATCGATGACTGTATCGGCGCTGCCTCATGCTCTCACGAGGAGGTTGAACAGTTCATCCACTTTACCAACACCTTCCACCCTGACCTCAAATTTACCTGGACCATCTCAGACTCCTCCCTCCCCTTCCTAGACCTCTCCATTTCTATCTCGGGCGACCGAATCAACACGGATATTTACTATAAACCGACGGACTCCCACAGCTACCTAGACTACACCTCCTCCCACCCTGCCCCCTGTAAAAATGCCATCCCATATTCTCAATTCTTTCGTCTCCACCGCATCTGCTCCCAGGAGGACCAGTTCCAATACCGAACAACCCAGATGGCCTCCTTCTTCAAAGAACGCAATTTCCCCCCAGACGTGATTGACGATGCTCTCTACCGCATCTCCTCCACTTCCTGCTCCTCCGCCCTTGAGCCCCGCCCCTCCAATCGCCACCAGGACAGAACCCCACTGGTCCTCACCTACCACCCCACCAACCTCCATATACAGCATATCATCCGTTGTCATTTCCGCCAAACGGACCCCATCACCAGGAACATATTTCCCTCCCCTCGCCAATCAGCGTTCCGAAAAGACCACTCCCTCCGTGACTCCCTTGTCAGGTCTACACCCCCCACCAACCCAACCTCCACTCCCGGCACCTTCCCCTG
>NC_057724.1:63923086-63948577 GCF_004010195.1 Chiloscyllium plagiosum
CTAACCTGCAATCTTCTTCCTGACCTCTCCGCCTCCACCCCCACTCCGGCCTATCACCCTCACCTTAACCTCCTTCCACCTATCGCATTTCCAATGCTCCTCCCCCAAGTCCCTCCTCCCTACCTTTTATCTTAGCCTGCTTGGCACACTCTCCTCATTCCTGAAGAAGGGCTCATGCCCGAAGCGTGGATTCTCCTGTTCCTTGGATGCTGCCTGACCTGCTGCGCTTTTCCAGCAACACATTTTCAGCTCTGATCTCCAGCATCTGCAGTCCCCACTTTCTCCTTCCCACAATCTAGTCTACTGCATTCACTGCTCACAACGTGGTCTCCCACTACATTGGGGAAACGAAGTGTAGACTTGGTGACCGCTTCGCAGAACACCTACGTTCTGCCTGCTAAAAAAACCCTGAGCATCCAGTTCCTTGCCACTTTAACAACCTACCCTATTCGCTGGACAACATCTCTGTCTCAGGCTTGATGCGGTGCTCCAGCAAAGCTCGGCGCAACCTGGAAGAACAACACCTTGTTTTCTGGTTGGGGACACTGCAACCCTCCGGACTCAATACCTGTATCAAGTTCAACAATTATAGGGCCTGAACTCTCCCATGTCCTAGCCCTCAACCTCACACACCCATAGCCTGTCATTACACACAACCTATTGTTAGCCACTAATAATCTCCATTAACAACTATTCACCCTTCCAGCCAGATCGTTATCCACTCCTTTGTCTGTCTAACTATTCTCTCTCTTTAGGCTATCCCCATCTATCATTTACTCCTTACCCCTTTCCCCACCCTATCCTCTGTATATAAACCAACATTTTCCTAGCTAGCATCAGTCCTGAAGTAGGGTCACCGGACCCTAAATGTTAACTGGGATTTCTCTTCATCAATACTGCCAGACAGAGCTTTTCCAGCACCTTCTGTTTTTGTAACTAATACTACACAGACATAACAAGGTCATAAATTCAGCATGTGAAAGCATACAGGTTTTAAGTTTGAAATTGTTCTTCTCCCCAATGAGCGGCTAAAAAACCCACAGAGCCACACCTGGTCCTTTACAGCTGCCCCCAGTCCATTGGCGCGATGTGCTTCTCCGCTGTCAGTGACAAAAACTTCAATATTTGACCCAACAGTTGGAGGTTTATAATCAGCATTTTCATTCTCCTGCGTAAATGATGGCCAATAGCCAGCTTAATACCAACCTTTTATCCTTTCACCTTCTTAAAAAAGCAACTTACATTTTGTTCACAACGCAAGTGTTCTGTGCCAATTTCATAAGAAAAGAGGAGGCTACTGTAACATGTGAAGGCAATATTCTGAAGTGTACCTGTATCTTGCAACTATGAATTCTTAAGCATTATCTTAATTATGTCAGTCATCCACTCCTCCTTTGGTATCTCATTTACTTACTGTATCCAGAATTGTATTCATTAACTACTACAAAAAACTGGACAAGGGTGGTATCTGAACAATACTGAACCTAATTAGATAATGGCAGCATAATTACAATGGAAAGTTTAGATTGCCTACAATGTCCAATGCTCCCTACAATTAACTATCAGGCAAGACAAAGTAACAATGACCCGATCAGCATTAAACAAACAGGAAATTCATGCTTCATAAAGTTCTGACATTACATGTGAATGGAGTCATTGTGATGACTTGTCTGTTCTTGTCTCCTCTCCCCTGTACAGTGGACAGTGAAGGAATGGCACAATAGGAAAGGAATGGAGTTGTTAAATGAAGCTTTGGAATTTTATTTCTTTATTGATATGGGCTAGATCGCAACTGCAGTTTCTTCATCCCTGTGTTACTGCACAACATAAACAAAACAATTGTGAATTGCTGTTCTCTAGCCTGATTACACAATAGTTTCAGCACGAGTTCTTTACTCAAAGACAGATCCAACCCAATGCTTCATGACTCCCACCCTGAGTTAGACAAGAAGGCAGTTCCTGAATCTGTCCCAGCCAAGATGACGATCAAACACAAATTGTTGGCATCAATTTGATCTGAACTGGCCAAGCAGCCAGCTAAATAAACTGGGAGAAAGTAAGGACTGCAGATGCTGGATAGATAGAGTCAAAAAGTTGCTGCTGGAAAAGCACAGCGGGTCAGGTAGCATCCGAGGAACAAGAGAATCAATACTTCGGGCATACATCCTTCTTCAGAAACTAAATAAACTGGCCTCCCCAAGAACTATGGCATATTGTGCCATCGATGTTATATTCTGGATCTTCGAATAGTGCTGGTAGACGCTCCTATCTCTTTCCATCATACATCTGCCCTGGAATCTCTTCTACGAGTTGATACTGAAACTGTTTGGCCATATTATGAGCTTACCTTATACCAAAAGATATTGAAGCAAATGTAGTCCATTCAGCTCCACTGAGTCTGCTCTGCCATTCATTGAGTTAATGTCTAATCTGATAATCCTCAACTGCACGTTCCTGCCTTTTCCCTATTACTTTTGATTCCACCCAAGGATTAAAAATCTGGCAATCTGAGCCTTGAGTATACATAATGACCCAACTGCAACAGACCACTGCGCTAAAGCATTCCACAGATTCACACCCCTCTGAGAGAAGAAATTCCTCCTTTTGTGACCATGAACTATTTTATGGACCAGCCAGACCCCCTCAAAACATTTCAAGAAAGTAGCCCAGACCCCAACTTTGCTAGGTGTTTTAAGCAGATATTCCACGAGTGATGCAGCTGATCAAACCACTTAGTTTGAAACAAAACTATTTATTTCCAAGATTATCGAATGAAACACAAACAAACCAGAACAGAATATCAAATAACTTAACCTATCCAAAAACCCAACAGATCAACCCAACTTAATGATGTTTCAAATACTTGCAACAATCCGCATAAACAATCCACATTAGTGGGTGGCACTGTGGCACAGTGGTTAGCACTGCTGCCTCACAGCACCAGAGACCCAGGTTCGATTCCAGCCTCGGGCGACCGTCTGTGTGGAGTTTGCACATTCTCCCTGTGACTGCGTGGTGTTTCCTCCGGGTGCTCCGGTTTCCTCCCACAGTCCAAAAATGTGCAGGTCAGGTGAATTGGCCATGCTAAATTGCCCCGTAGTGTTAGGTGAAGGGGTAAATGCAGGGGAATGGGTCTGGGTGGGTTACTCTTCGGAGGGTCAGTGTGGACTTGTTGGGCCAAAGGGCCTGTTCCCACACTGTAGAAAATCTAATCTAATCTAAACACCCCTTGGCATAAAAGGTAAAATCAAACACAGGTTCTTACAGGAGAGAGAGTACCAGCCTAAACCTGCTTCCTTGAGTCCAGCAGCTTTAAAACATTATTGTGCTCAAACCAAACCAAACCAGAGTAAAGCTGAGCTGGGAGCAATGGCCACTCCCCTTTCATTTTATACGTTTTTTTAACTTGAAAGCCTTTTTCCTGAGGCAGTATCTGTTAGCTATAATCAAGCTGGCCCTAAAACCCATCCAACCCCAGACTTTTCTCGGTCTGTGTCTTTTATGACCTCTCTGAAAATAAACCAAGTTCAGCATAACATAAAGGAGCCAGCATCATCACAAGTCCTGGAGTGGAATCTGAACCTAGAATTCTAAGACCTTCTTATTTCTCAAGATACCAACTTCGAAAATCAAAGGATTGTTTCATTTAAAAAATTAACTTTGATTGCTGTGCTGTTACGTAATTCGAATGATTATTGTTTCACAGGATTTACAAAAAAAAAATCGCAATTTGCCTCCTCATGTGTAAAGTAAAAAAAATCTGAATTTCGTAAAGTTCAACTTGAAATTATTTTGCCACAGAAATTTTAAAAGTCAGAAATAAAATCTTTAATTTTATTGCTTAGGTAACATACTTTGCACAAGTTAATATCCTAAGTTATGCTCAATCCATCTCTGTTCTCTGGCCTTCGTGTTGTCATAGTAACTATTTTTAACTTTGTAGAAATCAATTGTTATAACCGTGCATTTTAGTTTTGAGTGCAGGTTTACAAATAACTTTGGAATTCTGGAACTTTTGTTCATATTAAAAGGACTTTAATTTTCCAGGGAAAAGTGTTCATTCATGACCAAGATAGCAGGTCCATCCTTCTATGGATGACTAGACTGGTTATACATTCACAAGACAGAGGTTTGTGAGATCACTGCCATGTTAGGTTGAGAAGAGATCAACCAAAGATGATTGCACCAATGATTCACCAATCTCTGTCAGGGAAGGGACCATACCTCTGACTTCAATCTACTTACAGCTAACACCAATCACTACATATCAACAACAAAAGAGAATTGCAATGAGATAAGAATTAATATTACCATCACCAATTTCTCCAGTCAACTGAGGGCAACTAATAAGTGTTGGCCAAAGAATCAAAGCATTTTGGATAGTGGTCATTAGTTTGGAATCAATGTGAAGGGGATTTCAGGCAATGCAAAACAAATTAGCTGGAGTTCTTCCACTCAGCAGGAGTACAGCAAATAATTGATTCACAATGCCCTGAATATCCTGTAACATGGATCAATGGTTGGACTTTACAGAAGAACAACTGTTCCATAGTGATTACATCCAGGCAATCAGTACTTTTGTCTACATTTTATTGCAAGTGTGCCAGCACATGTTTCCTCCATCCCACATCTTCTGGCAGTGGAAAATTAGATTTGCTGATTGGAATGAGTGAAAAGACAGTGAAAACGCCAAGACGATGCAATGCAATGAAACTAAAATACATCTTTTAAAGTTATTTTGCTCATTGTTAATATTAACCTTTATGTGTATGCAGTGTTTAATGGTCTTGTGAATTACACAGGACATGTAGCCATTTTCTACATTGTTCATGTGATGCATGAAAGAAAAGAAAGATTTGCACTGAAATAGCACCTTCCATGACCCTAGGATATCCCAAAGTGCTTCACAGTCAATAGAATACTTCTGAAATGTGGTAATTGTTCTAATGTGGAGCATGCAGCAGCCAATTGTACACACAGCAGGCTTCAACAAACAGCAATGTGATAATGTCCAGATAACTGGCTTTTAATTGATGTTGATCAGAGAATATATATTGGCCAGGACACCAGGGAGAACTCTCGTGCACTCCTTGAAACATTGCTTTGGGACCTACTTGTCTCGCTCAAAGGAGAGCTCACATGACTATTGGACTGCCTCTTTTACCTTCACAGCATGCCCTTTAATGGAAAAATAACATAAAACAACAGACTGCACGCTGAGCTAAGTACAAAGGAAGGCATGAGTGGCAATGTTGCAGATTGCTAGTGATTGGTTGTAAGGGTCACCTCTGGCAAACAAAACTTGGAAGACTGCAATTGTCAGGTTGACGCCAAAGCAGAAAAATACAGTGGGCACAAAAAAGATTAATCCAAGTTAATCAAAAGCAGCAAACCCCGTTATATACAACTAGTAGACTGCAGCAAAGTTTTGTGGAGATTAAATTACTTAGTTCTCAGATAGCAGATTTTGAACTGGTTATCTTCCCTGGAGAGGCTGAGGGGTAACCTGATAGAGATATATAAAATCATGGGGGGCATGGATAGGGTGAATAGCTAAGGTCTTTTCCCAGAGTAGAGGTGTCAAAAACTAGAGGGTATAGGTTTAAGGTGAGAGGGGAAATGTTTAAAAGGGACTTAAAGGATGACTTTTTCACGCAAAGGGCAGTGCGTGTATGGAATGAGCTGCCAGAGAAAGTGATGGAGGCTAGTATAATTATAGCATTTAAAAGGTATCTGGATGGGTACATTGAATAGGAACGGTTTAGAGGGATATGGGCCAAATGCTGGCTAATGGGACTTGATTAATTTAGGATATCTAGCTGGCATGATGGTCTGTTTCCATGCTGTACATCCCTATGATTCTATATAACAATTCCCAGCTCTACACTATAGCAGAAATTTTATGCAATTGGACGCGAATAATATCTTGACCAATGCAATTGTTTGGGACAAAAACAATGTATTTTCGCCTTTAGTTCTCTAAAAAGCCATTGCTCATCAGAGGTTTACCAGCCAGTCTTTAGTCATTCTTGACCAAATATTGTAAAGGTTACTGCACTAGCTTCCTTGGTACCAGCCTGAGAGGAATTTTAACACAATTTGCAAATATATACAAACCTTGCGGTTGGTTTAATTTATGTTTGACCGGTCCTTTTTAATCTGAGTATCTGGGTTCAGGGATAGAATAAAATTTTGTTTTCTATTGAAAATGGCAGTGATTGAACATAAAATATCATGGCTGGCACACTTTCTAAAGTTCAAAGAAGAAAGTATTGTTTGAAAATCTTTAAAGAAAGATGGCATTCCTGAAAATGGGGGAAAAAAATTCAGGATCATTTTAATCATTTGCTCCCCTTTCAGTTCCCCCACCCAATGGAAAAAATATAGGAGGTTCATAGGAAACAGATTATTAGAGAGGAACACTAAGGTATGAAGTTATTATGAGAAATCAGAATAAGGGAGACATTAGGCTATCCCAAAGAAGGTCATAGTGCATGTACTTGAATGGCGAGGGTATAGTAAATAGAACTGATGCCTTCCTGACACAGATTGAGGCAATATCAGAAATTTGATGAACATAAGGCAGGGCTGGGTGCTAAATATTCCTGCATACCAAGTGTTCAGAGAAGTTAATGTTCAGGAGAGCATTGCATTGCTGGAGCAAGGAGATGTCCCAATGGGTTCAAGGACAGAATCAACATGGCTACAGCTAAAGGACAAAGAAAATATGTGATTACATTGCTCACTGTAGTCGACAGGCAATGGATTAGTGGCAAGGACAGAAGGAAATTACAGACAAACACAAGTATCATAAATTATTTATAATAGGAGCTTTATTTATGTGAATGTCAACTGAGATAGTGATTTTTGATTTGATTTATTATTGTCACATGTACCAAGACACAGCGAAAGGTTTTGTTTTGCGTGCTAACCAGACAAATCATCCCTTACAGAAGTACATCAGGATAAAGTAAAAGAAAGCAGAATATAGTGTTACTGCTACAGAGAAGGTGCAGATAAAGATCAACTCTAATCTATGAGAGGTCCGTTCATTAGTCTGATAATGGCGGGAAGACGTTGTTCTTGAACCTGTTGGTAAAGGGCAGTGAGGGCCAAGGATTGTACTCTGTAGCATCTTCCACAGCAGTATATGTCCAGTCCAATGCAAAAAGAAGCACTGCTACACCTGACTTCGTGAAAGAGTTGGGCCATGTAGATTGAACGCCAGTGGAAGAACATTTAGGGGATAGTGATCATTTGTGTTGTGGGGTTTATGTGATGGTGGAAAAATGAAAAATTCAAAGAATGAATAATTAACTGGTGCAGAGCAGACTTCAATGGAGTAAGAATGGACCTGGGCTGGCTAGACTGGAGCCATAGCTTGGTGGGAGAAAACTATATCATTAACATTGGTTACTTTCAAAGAAGAAATGTTTTGGGCACAGTCAGAGTATATTTCTTTGAAAGGGAAAGGTAAGGCAAATAAATAGAATCATCCAGAGCTTCCTGAATGAAAAAGGAATTAGATATTCAGATAAAGAGGAGAAAGTGTGCTTACCACAGGCGTCTGGTAAAAAATACATTCGAAAATTAAACTGGATACAAAAGTTTCAGAAGAGAGACATGATAAATGCAAATAAGGGTAGCAAAGTGGATATATTTGAAAAGACTCATGTAACATACCAGCTAATCCTGAAGTCTTCAAAAGCTCATAAAGATGGTGAAGATAAGTAGTAAATGAGGGAGTGGGGCTGATTAGAGACCAAAACAAAAGGGTTTAAATGTGGAAGCAGGGGACAAGGCTGAGGTATTATGGGCACATTTTGCATCTGTGGAGGCATTGTAAACCGTAAGAAGAACTTCAAAAGGACATTGACAAGTAGGTGGAGTGAACCAAAACAGGGCAAACAAAGCTCAGAGAAGTGGAGAAGTGTGAGCCAATACTATTTGGTAGAAATAACAGATTGAGACAGGATAAAATAAAAGGTACTACTCCAAAACGTGTGCAGGATTATAGACAGACGTAGGTGTATATGTGTATATGTCATGAAAGGTGATGGGAAAGGAGGAGAAAGCAGTTACTAAAGTTTACATTAGCCTCGGCTTTCTTACTAGGGCCCTCATAAATAAGATCAAAGAGGTTATGCTGAACTTCTGTAAGTCATTAATTAGACCTCAGATGGAGCATTTTGTACAGTTCCAGGAATTACCCTTCAGCGTGGGTATGCATGCATTGGACAGAGAGCAAAAGAGTCTTGTGAGAATAGTTGCACTGTTGAGAAGTTAGGAATGGTCGCCTTGGAGAGAAGGCCAAGTAGTTTGACAGAAATTTTAAAAATCATGAGGTATGTGGACAGATAGGGAGAAACTGTTCCTACGCATGAAAGGATTAATCATGGGGGAATACAGATATAAAGTAATTTATGGATGTAGATTTGCTCGCTGAGCTGGAAAGTTCATTTTCAGGCGTTTCATCACCATACTAGGTAAGATCCTCAGTGAGCCTCCAGATGAAGCACTGTTGATGGCTCTTGCTTTCTAAATATATGTTTGGGTTTCTTTGGGTTCTTGATGTCATGTCCTGTGGCGATGCAATTTCCTGTGGCAATGTAATTTCCTCTGGTGATGTCATTTCCTGTTATTTTTCTCAGAAGGTGGTAACCCAAATATACAAATAGAAGGCAGGAACCATCTGGAGGCTCACCGAAGATGTTACTCAGTATGGTGAAGAAGAATCTGAAAATGAACCTTCCAGCTCAGCGAACAAACCTACATCCAGAACCTCAACCTGAGCTACACATTCTTCTCAAAACTCGATAAAGTAATTTAAAAAAGAAGCAAGTGTAATGGGAGGGAAAAATGTTTTCACTCAGCGAGAAGTTAGGGTCTGAAATACACTGCCTGGACTGTGGTGAAGGTAGCTTCAACTGGATGATTCAAGAGGACATTGGATGACTGAATGGAGATGATGTGCAGGTTCACACAGGACAAGAGAGCCAGTGTAGATCTGATGGGCTGAATGGCCTCTGTCTGCAGTGAATCTGTGGATTGGATATCAGGAAGGAGGAGGAATATGAGCCACAAGCCTGATGTATTCTCAACACACTCCATTATCCGTCTTCAAGCATCAGTTTGTCCCAGAGGGGTGAAGCCCCATTTAAGTCATTGCATCACATCCAAATAATGTAACCAGGACACGTGACACTTTAACACTGGCTATGTGTAGAGCTTCACACTCTCTTATCCATCAGCAAAGTCTGATGGCAACAAAAGTCCTCCCCCACTCCAATTCATTTCTATTTATTTTCCCCTTGCCTCTCTTTCATGTCCATTTCACCTACACCATTTGTAACTCCCTCAGTCTCTGCTTACCTTGTCACAGGCCATTTCCGTGGTTTCCCGGCTGCCAACAATCCCGATACTGTCAAGCAGAATTGGTGCTGAAACATTTCAATAAAACACAAAAGTTAAAAATGTCCAGAGCATTATGCTGTGGCTGCTGAAGGGAGAGGACAGAGGAGTGACAATCTGCTTCAGCCCTTGATTCCTGTCCAAGTTAATTTTATCCCAACCGTCTGCTTTTAAATATAAATTTGCTTTGAACTAAAATCTTTTGCTCAATTGTCTACTGGAGAAGGAGCATAAATGCATATGCAAGATATTATTGTACAATATGTTAATAGTTCAGTGTTAATAGATCTATCTGACATATCAATATTAAAAATGATACTAGTTCATAGTAGTTCACTCTCAAATATTGAAGAGAGATTGGGTGGAGAATTGTGATGTTTGAAAGGAAATGCTCAAGTGGATGCGTTGTGATTTTATCTGGAAATATCATCAAACATTTACTTAAAGTTCAAGACAAGGGTAAGTAACTTCAGTGACACCAGTAATTGTAATTTATTTGTCTGTGGCTTAAGACAAAAATACTCGAATAGGTTAATGGAGGACAGCTAGAAAAAACATTGAAATGTTTTTTAATGATCTGGTGTTAGATAGGTAGAGGATTATTTTCATGTTGTAGCGGAAAGCACAGAGCAATATGAAATACTGTGAACCAGTGCTTAACTCTGGGCACTCCTCCACATTTGAATGAACTGGCTTCTTGCCTTTAGTTGTAAACCATTGAAAACTGCACAGATTCTGCACAAATGGTGCAAAGGACTGGATTTTACGGGCCAATGTGTTTGAAGGTGGTGGGGTTGAGATGTATTAAATGCAGTAAGTGACATCCCCATCTCTTGTCCACTTTCAAATTGTCTCCTATTTAAAACAGTTGGTGGATGGGGGAGGTTGCGTTGGTTGGAGCTTCCAGGCTGTCTGTCACCTTTGCGCTCATTAACAATCACTTCAGTGGCTCATTCAACTGCTATGATGTGGGGTGCTGATTTTGGACTGAGATGGACAAGGTCAGAAGTCACACGACACCAGGTTCTAGTCCAATGGGTTTATTTGAAACCACAAGTTGCTTGGTGACGAGGGAGCAGCGCTCTGAAAGTTTGTGATTTCAACCAAACCCGTTGGACTATAACCTGATGCCGTGTGACTTCTAATATTCTACTGTTCCTGCTGGTTTACCCTTGGCAGAATTAGGCCCTACCTAATCAGGCAGCCCAACTGGTTGGCTGGTGACAGGTGAGAGACATGGATCTTCTCTTGCAGCACTCCTGTGCCCTACCGGAGAACCCCTCTACCCTCAAAGTGATACCGAATCTTTATCCCTCCTGTTGCCATCCTCTGACACTAACCTTCCTTACTAAGGCTGACAGCTAAGCAACTCCAAAACCCCAGACTTTCCTTCAGTCTGATCTCTGTCAGCTCTTGTTGTTCAGAATTGCCTATTGTTCCATCTGTGGCCGCTCACAAACGCAGGCAAATGGGACTAGATCAGTTTCGGATATCTGGTCGGCATGGACAAGTTGGACCGAAGGGTCTATTTCCTTGCTGTATGACTCTATGCCTCGCTCCTCAAAACTGGAGCTGCTAGGACCACCCAGCGAATTGAGTAGGCCAGCAGCTTAGCCAGATAGGAGTGGAAATCTCACCCTGAGGCAAAGAACACCAAGCTGAGCACAAAGTGGCTTTTCAGTGGGCAGGCTCCTGAAAGACTATTTGTTTGGATGAGGACTGGGGATGATGGTGAAGGGATTGCACTGTCCCATAAAAGTCAGCACGTGGCTATTTATGTCATAATTCACATCAACACATGCAAACTCAGACAGGTGCAAGACAGAAAAAAATGACTTTTGAGTGCTTGGAAGAGAAAGTTAGATAGACACAAAAGGGAGCAAGGGATGGAATATTAATGGGGTTAGAGGAAGAAGAGTAGCAGGAGGCTGGTGTGAATCATAAGCTCTGACATGAACCGTTGGCTTGTGTGAATGTACGTCTGCGCTCTATGTGCTGCACAAAGATGTGAAGCCCAGCTTTTAGGGATGTTTAGCAGCTTATACCAAGGCTGAAGGAGGTGATAAGAATTTGAACAGAATGGCAAACGTATTAGCAGGCAAGAAGCTGCATTCAATCTCAGCGTCGGACACTTTGTTTAGTGAGTAATGAAGTGAATGTTATGGTGATGCAGTATAATATCACTGCAAGGAATTTTGATTTTGTGCTATTGCATTAAACCAGCTACACAGACCAGAATGAGTAGCTGAAGATTTTGAAAACATGTTGCCTGTTGTGGCAGAATTTAAAACCAAGGGTCACATTTAAAATGAGGGGGGATGCCCATTTAAAACAGAGATGGGAAAGCATTTTTTTCCCTCAGAAGATTGCGAATCTTTGGAATTCCCTTCCTCAAAAGGCGGTGGATACAGAATCTTTACACAGTTTAAGACAGAGGTAGATAGATTCTTGACTACAGATGGGAGGTGATCAGGGTTTTCAGGAATGTAGAACTGAGGTTAAAAGCAGATCTGCCATGATCTTACTGAATGGTGGAACAGGCCGGATGGACCAAGTGGCCTAATCTTGTTCCTTGACCATATGTTTGTATGTAATGATGTCAAGGAGGTACAGGCAAGTGTTAAATGGCATCTCAGCATTTCTCCCTCTGCTTAGGGGAAAACTATGCTGCAGGTGGCTGGGCAGCAGATGACACATTAATCTGTCTTTTTGTTGACTCAGACTAGGCAAAACATAGATCCACGACCTATTTCTCGATATGTGCACCATGTTCTGAATTGGCAGCTTGCAAAGAGCACGACCTGGCATGCTTTCCTTGTTGGGCACCACCTAGGAGCATTCCCCTGTAAAGTTGGTACCATAGGAGGGCACAGACTATTCTTTGGCTGCCTTTCAGGATTCCCAATCTCTGCCCTCATCCTTTTCCTCCAAATAAGATCCTCCTTGAGAAACCCAGCAAAGCTAGTAAAAGGAGCTGTAGAGAAAGTAAATATGATGAGCAATAGTTGATAGAAAGGGTAATGAGCCCGCTCACCACAGGATAAAAATAAATAAATAGGATGGTGTGGTGCAGTGGTCATTTCCCTGCCTCTGGGTTAGCAACTCTTGGTTCAAGTCTCATCTCAGGTTGTAATGGTCATGAAAATGTAATAACATGCCCCAGCATGATGAGTAAGTTTCTTTCAATTTCATTTTAAAACTTATGGCTAAACAAAACTTGGACTTGCAGTGAGCAGAATGATGTGCAGTATGTTTCACATGGATAAGCAAATTCATGAAGGGCAAACATAACACTGATGGAATTGCGGTGTTTGCAAATGTTAAAGTAACTCCCTAGAATGTGAATGGCCTGATACTGCTTTTCCAACAACATTCCTGGGCCTGCGAAGGGATTGGCATTCCATCTGAACATTGCTTCCAATGTAGATTAGCATCCTCATCATCATCTATTGAAAATGTTCATGGAAGTCTTGCCTGTTTCAATGCATTCCACCCACAGCTGAGAGGATATCTGACTAAACAGCCACCAGAAACCAATGGGACATGCCCACCTCACTGAGTCCCCATTGAGTGCAGCAGACAAGAAAATAGCTCCAGAGTCTCTGATTATTGTTCCTAGCAAAAAAGCCTATTATTTTCCTTTTCCCTCAATGCGATGCCACGTGATACTATTTTATTAATGATGAAAGTAACATAGTAGAGTACAAGATGTGTTGCAAAAATATTAGACCACCAGGGCTCTATCATTCTAGCAGCAGAAAATCCCATGGTATCAGTGATGTTAACCACTGAGGGGGTAATATATAGATTGTTCTGAAATTATTCAGCTCATATGAGGTTAGTACGATTAGCAGCCAGTGTAAACCTGCAGCTATGCTTTTGCATCAAAGCGAAATTCCTGGTCCAAAAATACCAAAGAACTGCAGATGCTGGAAATCAGAAACGAAAACAGAAATTGCAGGAAAGCCTCAACAGACCTGGTAGCATCTGTAGAGAGAAAGCAGAGTTAACCACTTCAGGTCCAGTGACTCATCTCAGACCATTTTTTGGTCAGCAGGTTCAAATTAAAGTGAGGTAATCTTTGAAGAAAGTGCCTGTCTTATGAGAACAAATATTTCTGTTGTCTTTTATCAAGCTTCAAAGTCAATTCAAACATTCATCAGTCTTGGCACAGGCTGGTTACAAATGAGGTGACAGCAAACCAGATGTCTTGGACAAACAGCGTTGGTGAATGCGTGAGCGCAGGATAGAGCGTGCAGCTTCCTCTTTGCAGATGGATCAAGGCAGTGACTTAAAATTGGTGAGAAGTGGGCACTCAGGGCACACCAATTCACCATGCCTGCCACCAAGCTCACTGGTGTAAAGACTTACTGCAGGACCTTGGAACAAGTGAAGAAGAAAATAGAACATTAACAGGATCTGGCATGGAAATATTACACAAGAGTACCATGCATCTTATTGACAGCACAAAGATTGCTTGCTGCAAATCATTACCACATGTATTTCTCACTCATGCCAAGCCCTCACATACTTTTACAACTCAATAGTTGCTTACCATTGATGCTTTAGGAAGCCACACTTTCATGATCCAAAGTGGAAAGGGAAATATTGTCCCAGTTACCCCTCATCTCAAGTCAGCCTGGGCTACATCCTATATTTTTTTTGAACTATGTCTATGTTATGCTGTATTTTTTGAACTGTTCTTCATCTTGAGGCCTGACGCTTTTTCTTGCAGCATTTCACCAAACTGCCTCACTAATTGCTAATCACACCCTATAGCATCTCTGATTTCTGACTTCCACACCCTACATCTTATCTCAAGGACTGTCATTGCATAGCTGCCTTATATGTTTGCTCTGGACATAAAAGACGGATAAATCATTGTTCCCTCGTGGGCACTGATCTGGAGGTCCTGTTGGATAGGGTGATGCGAAGGCAAAACTAGCTCCTTCTCTGCCTCAGCATCAGCAGCATAGTCCTTGTCACCAGGCTAGATTAGAGCAGACTCCGCCAGATGGAGGAATGCCCAGTCTGCAGAAAGATCAATATACGTCTCCATTCTGCCAGTGCATGTTCCACCATCTTCTCTCCAATACCTCACATACACTCCATCTCTGCAACAGGACACAGCTCCCAGCAAAGGCTCAAACTCTGCCACTCTCACTGTTGCCCGCAACAACTTCACTCACACAGTCTCACCCATCTTAAGCCCCAACACCACTAACTCCTCACATCCTCTGTGCTACCTACTCACTCACTTGGGATATCTCCCTGCCAGCACTAATAGTGATAGCTCCCATAATACCCTTCTCTCTCATTCCATTGGGAAAACAGTCTGCAGTAGGGCAGAAACAGTCAAGGCAAATGGTGTTTCCTCTGTCATTTGGTTCTTCAATTCTTATGAGGAAAGGATCCTGATTCTGACTACCATGAGCAGGCCCTGAACTGGTACAACAAACTGCCATTGACTGACTGTGCTGTGATTCCCTGAGCAAAGTCTATCACTTTTGACTTGGCTGAGGTCTGCTGATAACTGTGACAAGCTTCCTGACTTTATGGCTGTGCTAATCAGCATGGGAAGATCAAAGCACTGTGAACCTGGTAACTCTGGCTGAGGGAGAAAAAGCAAGGCAGTGTAAGGCAGGGGGCTGTAAGCATCCAGCTAGGCTCAGACACATTGAGTGCTATGAGAACAAGCAAAGAGCCCAGAGATACAGCCTGGTCCAGTCCATGAGGTGGGTGCATGTTCCTGAAAGCACAGCGTCCTTCCTGCAGCATGAGAGTTGCCTGTGCATGCCAAGGTGCAGCACCAAAGTGCAGAATCATCCTGTAAGTAGATTGAAGATGTGACATGGGGTTTTTCTATAGGTATGTGAGGAATAAAAGGATGTTTAGGGTAGGAATGGGGGCCAATCAAAGACAGAAGTGGGAAGTTGAGTGTGGACCCTGTGGAAATCAGAGAGTGCTAAATGAACATTTCTCATCAGTTTTCACTCAGGAAAAGGAGAATATTGTAGAGGAGAAGAATGAGATAGGATCGAGGTTAGCTACAAACAGGTGTTATCAATTCTAGAATGAGTGAAAGTAGACAAGTCCCCTGGGCCGGATGGGATTTATCCGAGAATTCTCTGGGAAGCTAGGGAGGAGATAGCAGAGCCTTTAGCTTTGATATTTGAGTTGTCATTGTCTACAGGATTAGTACCAGAGGACTGGAGGATTGCAAATGTTGTGCCCTTGTTCAAGAAGGGCAGGAGTGATGACCCAGGTAATTATAAACCAGTGAGCCTTACTTCTGTTGGAGGAAAGGTTTTGGAAAGGATTATAAGAGATAAGATTTATAATCATCTAGCAAATAACAATTTGATTTCAGATAGTCAATATGGTTTCATCACGGGCAGGTCGTGTCTCACAAACCTCATTGAGTTTTTTAAGAAGGTGACCAAGCATGCAGATGAGGGTAAGGTAGTTGACGTGGTATACATGGACTTCAGTAAAGCCTTTGATAAGGTTCCACATGGTAGGCTGTTGGAGAAAATGCAGAGGCATGGAATTGAGGGTGATTTCTCAGTTTGGATTCGAAACTGGCTTTCCGAAAGAAGGCAGCGAGTGGTGGTTGATGAAAAATATTCAGCCTGTAGTCTGGTTACTAGTGGTGTGCCACAAAGATCTGTTTTGGGTAGTGTGGATGTGCAGAGGGATCTTGGAGTCCATGTACATAGATCCCTGAAAGTTGCCACCAAGTGGATAGTGCTGTTAAGAAGGCATACGGTGTGTTAGATTTCAGTTGTAGAGGGATTGAGTTCCGGAGCTGCAGTATCATGCTGCAACTATGATTGGGCGGCACGGTGGCACAGTGGTTAGCACTGCTGCCTCACAGCGCCAGAGACCCGGGTTCAATTCCCACCTCAGGCGACTTACTGTGTGGAGTTTGCACATTCTCCCCGTGTCTGCGTGGGTTTCCTCCGGGTGCTCCGGTTTCCTCCCACAGTCCAAAGATGTGCAGGTCAGGTGAATTGGCCATGCTAAATTGCCCGTAGTGTTAGGTAAGTAAGGGCTAAATGTAGGGGTATGGGTGGGTTGCGCTTCGGCGGGTCGGTGTGGACTTGTAGGGCCGAAGGGCCTGTTTCCACACTGTAATGTAATCTAAATCTAAATCTAAACTATACAAAACACTGGTGCAGCCTCACTTCGAGTATTGTGTACAGTTCTGGTCCCCATATTTCAGGAAGGATGTGGAAGCATTGGAAAAGGTGCAGAGGAGATTTTGATCTGGAGGGAAGATCTTATGAGGAATGGCTGAGAGACTTAGGTCTGTTCTCATTGGCAAGAAGAAGGCTAAGAGGGGATTTGACAGAGACATACAAGATGATCAGAGGATTAGAAAGGGTAAACAGTGAAAGTCTTTTTCCTAGGAAGATGACGTCAGCATGTACGAGGGGGCAGAACTACAAATTGAGAGGTGATAGATTTAAGACAGATATCAGAGGCAGGTTCTTTACGCAGACAGTGGTAAGGGTGTGGAATGCCCTACCTGCTAATGTAGGGACATTAGGGAGATTTAAACAATCCTTAGATAAGCACATGGATGATTTTAGGATAGTGTAGGGGGACGAGCTGAGAATAGTTCACAGGTCGGCGCAACATCGAGGGCCGAAGGGCCTGTTTTGCACTGTATCATTCTATGTTCTGTGGCGCCTGTCAAATACTAGTGTTCATGGACTATGTGTGTGTGTGTGTGTGTCCCTAAGATATTGTTGTCCACTATCGAACTTGGGAGGTCCATTGGAACATCTAGCAAGCTGAATCCACGAGGTGCTTGCTTTGGTTTCTCTATCGAGTGTTTTGACATTGATCTTGTTTGGTGAATTTGGTGAAATGGGAGTTTGAATATTGTGTTTATTGGTAGAGGGATTAACAAGGTATTGTGTTATTAACAAGGCATTTAATAAGTTCTAATACCTGCCAAATGACAACTGAGCACTGTCTATCGAGAATATACTAAGCCACTTGTGCAAAACATAAAAGTTGGCATGATTTGTTCCCATGGGCCTGGCCTCATTTGACCCAAGTCTTTTTTTAAAAATTTATTCATTCATGCGATGTCGGTGTCACTGGCCAAGCAAGCGTTCATTGCCCATATCTAGTTGTTCTTGAGAAGTTGGGGGTGAGCTGCCTTGTTGGACCACTGCACTCTATATATGCTGTAGATAGACCCATAATGTTGCCAAGGAAGGAGTTCCAGGATTTTGACCCAGTGACACTGAAGGAACAATGATATATTTCTGCTACACATCCCACCATAGCCCAAATTGCTCAGACCCCTGTAGGAATCCATCCCTTGGGACAATGCACAGATATGAACTGATACCTAATTGGAGAGTAGATCATAGAACATAGAACATTACACTGCAGCACAGGCCCTTCGGCCCTCAATGTTGTGCCAACCTGTGGAAGCAATCTGAAGCCCATCTATCCTACGCTATTCCATTTTCATTCATATGTTTATCCAATGACCATTTAAATGCCCTTAAAGTTGGCGGGTCTACTAGTGTTGCAGGCAGTGTGTTCCATGATCTTACTACTCTTTGAGTAAAGAAACTACCTCTGACATCAGTCCTATATCTAGCACCCCTCAATTTAAAGCTATGTCCCCTCGTGCCAGCCATCACCATCTGAGGAAAATGGTTCTCACTGTCCACCCTATTGAATCCTCTGATTATCTCATATTTCTCAATTAAGTCACCTCTCAACCTTCTTCTCTCTAATGAAAACAGCTTCAGGTCCCTCAGCCTTTCCTCATAAGACTTCCCTTCATATCAAGCAATATACTGGTAATCACCTCTTCCAAAGTTTCCACATCCTTCCTATAATGCAGTGACCAGAACTGTATGCAATACTCCAAGCGCAGCTGTACCAGAGTTTCGTACAGCTGCAGCATGACCTCATGGCTGCGAAACCCAATCCCTCTACCAATAAAGGTTGACATACCATATGCCTTCTTAACAAGGAGAAGGGCTCATGCCCGAAACATCTATTCTCCTGCTCCTTGGATGCTGCCTGACCTGCTGCGCTTTTCCAGCAACACATTTTCAGCTCTTTCCTGAAGAAGGGCTCATGCCTGAAATGTCGATTCTCCTGCTCCTTGGATGCTGCCTGACCTGTTGTGCTTTTTCAGCAACACATTTTCAGCTGCCTTCTTAACAACCCTACTAACCTGGGTGGAACTTTCAAGGATCTATGTGCATGGACACCGAGCTCTCTCTGCTCATCCACACTACCAAGAATCTTAACATTAGACCACTGAACATTATTCCTGTTGTTCCTTCCAAAGTGAATCACCTCACACTTTTCTGCATTAAACTCCATTTGCCACCTTTCAGCCTAGCTCTGCAGCTTATCTATGTCCCTCTGTAACCTGCAACATTCTTCAGCACAATCCACAACTCCACTGACTTTAGAGTCATCCACAAATTTACTAACCCATCCTTCTACACCCTTGTTCAGGTCATTTATAAAAATGACAAACAGCAGTGTCCCCAAAATAGATCTTTGCAGTACACCACTGGTAACTGAGCTCCAGGATGACTATTTCCCATCAATCACTACCCTCTGTCTTCTTTCAGCTAGCCAATGTCTGATCCAAGCCACTAAATCACCCTCAGCCCGATGAGTCCATACTTTGTGCAATAGCCTACCATGGGAAACCTTATCAAATGCCTTACTGAAATCCATATACACCACATCAACGGCTTTACCCTTATCTACCTGTTTGGTCGCCATCTCAAAGAACTCAGTAAGATTTGTGAAGCATGACCTGCCCTTCACAAAACTATGTTGACGATCCCTAATCAACTTATTCCTTGCTAGATGATTAGAAATCCTATCTCTTAAGATTTTCCAACACTTTACCCACGACCGAAGTATGGCTCATTGGTCTATAATTACCAGGGTTGTCTCTACTCCCCTTCTTGAACAAGGGGACAACTTTTGCTATCCTCCAGTCTTCTGGCACTATTCCTGTAGACAATGACAACATAAAGATCAAAGCCAAAGGCTCTGCAATCTCCTCCCTGGCTTCCGAGAGAATCCTAGGATAAATCCCACCCGGCCCATGGGACGCATCCATTTTCACACTTTCCAGAATTGTTGAAAGCTCTTCCTTGTGAACCTCAATCCCACCTGGTCTAGTAGCCTGTATCTCAGCATTCTCCTCGACAACATTGTCTTTTTCTAATTTGAATACTGATGAAAATATTCATTTAGTGCTTCCCCTTTTTCCTCGGATTCCATGTACAACTTTCCACTATTGTCCTTGATTGGCCCTAATCTTTTTTTAGTCATTCTTTTATTCATGATACACCTATAGAAAGCTTTAAGGATTTCCTTGATCCAATCTGCCTATGACTTCTCATGTCCCCTTCTGGCTCTTTTTAGCTCTCTCTTTAGGTGTTTCTTGGCTAACTTGTAACTCTCAAGCACCCTAATTGAGCCTTCACATCTTATTCTAACATAAGTCTTTCTCTTCCACTTGACAAGAGATTCAACTTCTTTAGTAAACCACAGCTCCCTCGTTCGACCACTTCCTCCCTGCCTGACGTATCAAGGACATGCAGTAGCTGTTCTTTGATTAATCTCCGCATTTCAATTGTGCCCAACCCCTGCAGTTTCCCTCCCTATCCTATGCATCCTAAATGTTGCCTAATTGCATAATAATTGCCTTTCCCCACCTATAACTCTTGTGCTGCACTAAATACCTTTCCCTTTCCATCGCTAAAGTCATCACAACCAAATTGTGGTCACTATCACCAAAGTGCTCACGTACCTCCAAATCTAACACCTGGCCAGGTTCATTACCCAGTACCAAATCGAATGTGACCTCGCCCCTTGTTGGCCTGTCTACATACTATGTACACATTGGACAAAAACTGACCCATCTAAAGTACTCAAACTATTGTATTTCCAGTTAATATTTGGAAAGTTAAATCCCCCATAACATCTACCCTGTCATTCTCGCTACTATCCAGAATCATCTTTGCGATCCTTTCCTCGACATCTCTGGAACAATTTGGAGACCTATATAAAACTCCCAACAGGGTGACCTCTCCTTTCCTGTTTCTAACCTCAGCCCATACTACCTCAGTAGATGAGTCCCCAAGAGTCTTTTCTGCCACTGTAATACTATCCTTGACTAACAATGCCACACCTCCACCTTTTTTATTATCCTCTCTGTTCTCACTGAAACAACCACATCCCGGAACCTGTTAAAACCATTCCTGTCCCTGCTCTACCCATGTCTCCGAAATGACCACAACATCGAAGTTCCAGGTACTGACCCATGCTGCACGTTCACCCACCTTAATCCAGAAGCTCCTGACATTAAAGTAGACACACTTCAAACCACCTTTCTGCTTGCCTGTGAACTCTTACAACCTTGAAACCTCATTTCTGACCTTACTACTCTCAACCTCCTGTATACTCAAACTACAATTTAGGTTCCCAGCCCCCTGCTGAATTAATTTAAACCCTCTTGAAGAGCATTAACAAATTTCCCCATCAGAATATTGGTACCCCTCTGGTTCAGGTGTAGATCATCTTGTTTGTAGAGATCCCACCTACCCCAGACTAAGCCCCAATTATCCGGGTATCAAAAACCCTCCCTTCTGCACAATCCCTGTATCTACTCGTTCAATTTCTCTCTCTCCCTATCTCTCACCTTGCTAGCATGTGGCATGGGCAACAAACCAGAGATAACAACTCTGTTGTTCTAGCACTAAGCTTCCACCCAAGCTCCCTGAATTTCTGCCTTAAATCCCCAACCCTTTTTTTCACCTATGTTGTTGGTGCCTATGTAGGCCAGGACTTGGGGCTGCTCACCCTCCTTCTCAAGGATCCTGAAAACGCACTCTGAGACAACATGAAACCTGGCACCTGGGATGCAACATACCAATCATGAGTATCTCTCATTCCCACAGAATCTCCTATCTGTCCCCCTAACTATGGAGTCCCCAATATCTAATGCTCTGCTCTTCTTCCTACTTCCCTTCTGAACAAAAGGGACAGACTCTGGTAAGTTGTCCCCTCCAACAGTATCCAAAAGCGTATACTTGTTGTTGAGGGGAACAGCCACAGGGGGTCCCTGCACTGCCTGTCAGTTCCCTTTCTGTCCCCTGACTGAAACCCATTTGCCTTTTTCTTGTACCTGAGCTATGACTACCCCCGTGTAACTCCTCTCAATAACATCCTCCGCCTCCTGAATGATCTGAAGTTCATCCAGCTCCAGCTCTAGCTCCAGTTCCCTCACGTGGTTTTCAAGGAGCTGCACTTCCTGCAGAGGAAGTCAGCAGGAGCACTATGGTGACCCTTACCTCCTACCTTTTGCAGAAGGAACATTCAATTGTCCTAATAGCCATTCCCAGTACTGTATTCTAAATTCCCAAAGAGACTGTAGAAAAATAAAGATTAAAAAAAACTAGTTACCTTATCAATCTGGCACACAGAACCTTTTTTTGTACTGTTTCCCAACAGTTTGCCTCTGCTGTTTTGAATTGCATGTTCTCAAGACTTAGCTGCTGATTCATTCGGATAGAAGCATAGAAAATAGGCACAGGTGTAGGCCATTCGGTCCTTCAAGCTTTCTCCACCATGAATAAGACCATGATTGAACATCCACCTCAGTGCCCTCTTCCTGCTTTCTCCCCAAGTCTTTTGATCCCTTTAGCACTAAGAACTATATCCAACTGCTCCTTGAAAGCAGTCAATGTTTTGGCCTGAGCCATTTTCTGTGGCAGAGACTTCCCCAGGCCTACCACTCTCAGGGTGAAGAAATTTCTCCTATAATGCTACATCTAGCCGACAGAAGAAAGGTTTCCCCTGGAGAGAAGAGCTGGATGGTAAAGGCACAGCTTTGGTGCCCTGGAAAGGTCAGTGCAGTCTGGTGACCTGTTGTGTCGGTACCAGTTTGAGGGAGTACAGGTAATGCCACTCTCTGAAGATCAGTGAGAAATCCTCATTATCTTTACCTTCTTGAAGGCAAAAGAAGTTTGAAAAAAATCCCCACCCTACAGTTTTTTCAAATTGCAGTCAAATGCCAATGACACTATGTCGTAAAAGGACCAAAGGTAGTCATGAAAAGCACTTGAATAAATCCAACCAAAACATCACAAAAACCATGCACAGTTAACTTTAACAAGTACACTTTCTTTGATATAGCACAGCTCACAAGATGCAGACATCTGAAACAGCCACGAAAGTGCTTTCTGAAATCAAATCACTGTTAAAATGCAACAAACATGGCAATAATTTTGAACAAGATAGCAATGTGATAATGACAATAGTGCCATGTTGTTTTTACAGCTACCCTCAAAAGGAAGCTTGGGCCCCGGTTTAATATCACATGCACAAGCAGGCAGTCCATTCTGCCCCGATTCTCATTATAGCACCTTCATTCACAAATCAAGATTCACTGGATTTTAGCTTAGGAGGAGGGGCTTTAATTTATGAGGAAAAGGTGAGCAGGCTCTGTCTGTATCCAATGGAATGCAGAAGAAGAGTGAATCTTATTGACATATCTGAAATTCTGAGGTAATTTCATAAAAGCGATATTTTCCTTTATGGGAGAAATTATAACTATTGGAGACAGTTAAAAAATAAGGAGTTGTAAGACAGATTGAGGAGAAATTATTTTCTCTCGGAAGGCCATGAGTCTTTGGAATTCTTTCCCAGAAAGCAGAGTCATTGATTATTTTTAAAGCAAAGATAGATAGATTAATGACTAACAAAGGAGGCAGTAAGGAAAAGAAGTTGAAAACACAATCAAATCATCCATGATCCTATTAAATTGTAGAGCAGGTTCAAGGTCTACTAATGGTCCTAATTTATATGCTTATATTGAGTCATAGAGTCATACAGCATGGAAACAGACTTATCAGTCCAACCAGTCCATGCCGAACATAAACCCAAATTAAACTAGTCTCACCTGCCTGCTCCTGGCCCATTTCCCTCCAAACCTTTCCTACTCCTGTACTTATCCAAATGTCTTTTAAATATTGCAATTGTGCCCACATTCACCACTTCCTCAGAAAGTTCATTCCACACACAAACAACCTGCTGTGTAAAAATAATTGCCCCTCCTGTCTTTTAAAATCTCTGTCCTCTCACTTTAGATGTGTGCCCCTACTCTTGAAATCCCCCAACTGAGGATAAAGTCACCAACCATTAACCCTATCTATACTCCTCATGGTTTGTCAACTTCTATAAGGTCACCTCTCACCTCCTATGTTCTGGTAAAAAAAAAAGTCCCTGCCTATCCTGCCTCTGTTTAATGCTCACATTGTTTTAAGAATGACAGCCTATTCTCAGGCCAAGCCAATGTAACACTGCCTGAAAAGTCCAACCTCAGTTTGACCATTTCATCCCACTTACAATGAGATTGTGTTGTGGAGCACCACACAAAAATTCTACTCTTCCCCATCACTGCTTGGTTGACAACTGTCTGGGCAGCGTGTCTATGATATTGTTCAAATTCAAGGCTTCTGGACTCCAATGAATACATCAAATGATTACACCTCTACTGTGCCAAGACATGTCTGCAGTGCTGTTACATGAGAACACCTTTGCAGTCCCATCTTGTCTGGTATGACTTCCATATGGGTCTGTTATGAATCTTCTTCAGAACTCATACCAGAGTCATTCCAGGCTTGTACAGAAATCATACTGAGCTCAAGTCGCTCTGCAGATGCTGCCAGGCCTGCTCAGTTTCCCAACATTATATGTGCTTGTTTCTAATTTTCAGTATCTGGAGTATTTACTTTTATTAGGATGTTTGGCAGTTCAGCTTCCCCCAGGGAATTTAGGACCTTTGAAGATTTTATTGCCTCCTGTGGTGAACACTGATTCATTACTAATTGAAACAAGAGCTGGACCGATCTCTGGTTGGAGTGGTGATCACCTTGTGAGAAAGGTATGCCTTATACAGGGTCAGGTGGTTCCTCCTGGACCAGCATTGATCTCCTAAGTGCAGCAAAGTGTTTCCCAGTCTCTTTTTCCTCTCTGTTTGGTTTGGCTTTTCATTGTTTTCTCTCTAAGCAAAGATTATATGACTCCAGATGAGTGGTGCGTGGATACATTGAATAGAGGAGCGCAATTCTGCTGGACAACTTGGGTCAGCTAGAAGTTCTCTTCTTACCTATTAGTTTATTATGCCCGTATGAACTATGATTACATTGGCTAATGGTAAGCATCTAATCTATTTGTGTTAGTGCCCTTCTGCCCCAAGCAAGCTGAACTCTGCACTGAGCCAGTATCAGATGCATTGCACTTCTTAACTTGAAGACTTCCCCATTTATTCTCCCTATTCAGCATTTCCCTTCACTGAACAATTCGCCATGAAATCATCCCGTCTTAAATGAGCACCAAAATTAAATTGTGTTGATGCAGTTTTCTTGCAATCATATCTAAGATGCTTCAGTCAAGGTTTAATTCAGGGCTTTCCACAGTTGCTAAGAATCTTGACAATTTTTGTCTTTTTTTTTTGTTTTGACTCGCCTTTCATTCATGGAAAAAAAATCTGCACATTAAATGCTGCCAAAGAAGTTCAGAAAATGTAAGGTTTTATTGTCCTTTTTTTGAAGCCTGTAAGCAATTAACACTGAGCTGCCTCTGACCATTTTGAGCCTTGCTGTCTCTGAAATAGTTCCAAAGAGCTGTATTGGAATCTTGGCTCAGTGTTAAAGTGACTGTGGAAAGTCTTTGTCATTTCATGCAGATAGTTTGTTGCACATGGGAAATGACATTGTTGAAATGGTACAAGCAGCAGCACCTGCTATGATGGTATTAGAATCCTCTAAAACAGTGCCTTTGTGGGACATGGAATCTGATAATCTAATTGGATTATGTAAAATCCATATTTTCTCATTTCTTTTTAATTTGTGGGCTGAATTGCAAAAAGAACTGTTTTAAAAACTAAGGGTAGTTTAGTGATTGCTGCTTATTTTGAAGGGAAAGTGAGGACCGCAGATGCTGGAGATCAGAGCTGAAAATGTGTTGCTGGAAAAGCGCAGCAGGTCAGGCAGCATCCAAGGA
>NC_057724.1:63951190-63960842 GCF_004010195.1 Chiloscyllium plagiosum
AAGGGCTTATGCCCGAAACGTCGATTCTCCTGTTCCCTGGATGCTGCCTGACCTGCTGCGCTTTTCCAGCAACACATTTTCAGCTGCTTATTTTGAAAGCGACCATTCTGACACTCAGTAAGCATTGTTTACACAACTTCTGTTCAGGCAGGAACTGAAATTTGGTTTGCAAACCAACTGGAGCTGAAGGGTTGTGTCCAAAGGAACCTTCGTTTGGCAATAAGTAATAGATTAATTTGTGGACTAACGACCAGTCAGCAATGATGAAGGTCTTCTGCCTGTCAGCCATTGCGTGATTCCTTTTCTGACTAGTTTAAGGCTATGAACAACATACAGAGAAGATTTGAGATCACAGCCAGCTCTCTGTCCTTTACAGTAAGCCACTTTAAACCTGAAGAAGACCATTTATCCTTCCTACAGCAGTTGCTGTAAGCTGTGATTTTTAAGTAATAAGTCAGAAACTTTTTATTAATGGGCCAGACACTCTGTGCCTCTTGAAAACGAATGGAGGCATCTGGAGGAGAATGACTGTGATGCAGCATTCTGAGCAGAGCAAGAATCATTTCAACAGATGCTGGGAATAATCACTGAACTGCTTTCTCAGTTTTCCCTCCATCTATAATATGTGTTTTTTTTGTCTCTGTCTGTGAAAAGGGGAGATATAAGTGGCTTAGGATTTTGATCAGTAGAGTTTTAAGCCGATGATTCATAACTGTTTACCTTTAACTAGAGTCTAATTACTTGTAATAAACGGTAATTTTTGTTACCTGGTCCATGCTTTCTGTTAGCCTGGATCTAGAAGACATGTAAGTAGAGGAATTTTAGATATTAAAATATAGTCTTTAAATTTTGTGACCACTCAATGAAGAATCGGGCTTGATTTCAAGAAAGTCACGCCAGTAAGTTGAGACAATTGTAAAAAATAAAGAAGGGACTGGAAGACAAGGCTTGGCCGCACAGAGGTACATATTAGAAAAAAAGAAAATTAGAAATACAAGAGAAGAAACTACAGCAATGAAGGAATCTATTTTTAAAGGAAAGCAACAGAAGTTGTGATGGGGAAAATCACTGAAAATATGTAAGAAAAGGAATTAACAGAAGAGATGAAGATGACAGCAAACAATAAGGAAAATGTTCCATTAGAGAAAAGATCTAGATTTTTTATATCTATGGTAAAGGCACTGGGAGAGAAATTCATTTGTGTTACTCCAAATATTTTGACTCAAAATCAGCATTCTGTTTCTCAGTTGTATATTTGGATATCCAAGTTCTGAGATGATGTAGAGAAGGTGAAGGTGGGAAGGAGGAAGCAGTATAAGGAAAACCAACAATAAGCTGTCAGAGCCGACTGGAAAGACTGAGGAGAGATGTTGAGCACTGCCAGTAGTCCCACAGTTCAACCACCCACCTTCTGAATGCCCTCAAACAGTTTATTTTAATTATTTCACAGGATATGGTCATCATGGACAAGACTAGCATTTTTTGTTCATTACTCATTGTGCTTGAGAAAGTAGCAAAACGTGGCCTTTTAGAGCCACTTATCCATCTGATAATGTTACGACCACATTAGTCTCTCATGGTTGTCCTAATAAGAATGCCAAGTTCAAGGCAAAAATAAAATCCTATTTCACATCGTTGGTATTGTGGGTGCAGTAATTTGTGGCTTTCTTGACATTGAAGTTAAATCACTCGAGTTCAATCACTTGATGCTGATTACTCTGCTTATTGCCCTATTTGAATAGATCCAGCAAGATTGTTCACTTGGCACTGAGCATGGGAGATGGAAGGATGCTGATAATCCATGCAGGATACTCGTGATGGGCACAGTAGGAATCTTCAAAGATCTCTGGGCCTTGAGAGCCTCATTATAATTTGCTAGATTTGGTAATCTTCATATTCAGGGTTGGCCTAAGCTCCAATGATAAGATTCTATTTATCACTCCCAGCCCAATGGTCAGCTTGATCATTTTCATCCTCTTGAAATAATATCAGTAGAAGACTCAATGCTTTTGAGCAAAAAATTTGCAACAACTATCAGAGATCTGAATATTATCATACACAAAGAATTTGACGGTGAAGTCTATTACTTATGCAAACTGAATAATTAAAACAAAGCAAATGAAGTGAAGAAAATAGTCACATTGAACAAATCTCTGAAGCAGGATGCTCATGTGCTAGTTTGTGCTAATAGGTAGTCAATTATTCACTGTGGCATCCCCGTAATATTTTTCATCGGACTAAAGAAATCGGTTTCCATTGTTCAAGTTGTGGAATTATTTGGTCAGTATTCTATTACGTGTACCCAAGAGGTGTTCAATTGAAAGAAGACTTATAAAATTATATAGGTTTTTGTGAGAATTAGAATGCACTGAGCACCACCCTGAATGGACGACTACTTGTGTCACATGCTGTATGTTATAAATCTATGGTTCTTACATCCCAATATAGTCCCTGAACTATGGCAGAACAAGGATATCGATGCCCATTCCACAACACAGCTCAGAATCAGCAAAACCCCTGTGGAATTCTGAAGCAGCAGTTCAGATATTTGGACCTCCAGAAGTAACATAACATTGGAAAATGTTTGCTATTTGCTCTATGTTATGTAGATGTGGGTTACTTTGCTACAGTTCAAAAAATGATGCAAGTTTGGTTGAAAAGAAACAAACAGGAGTAGACCGGTTTCCTCCCACAATCCAAAGACGTGCAGGTTAGGTGAATTAGTGAAGTCAAATGGCCCCTAGTGTTCAGGGAAGGATAAGTACCATAGGTTGGTACTGGGACTTCGATGTTGTGGCCATTTCGGAGACATGGGTAGAGCAGGGACAGGAATGGTTGTTGCAGGTTAGGGGATTTAGATGTTTCAGTAAGATTGGGGAAGGTGGTAAAAGTGGAGGAGGTGTGGCATTGTTAGTCAAGGATAGTATTACAGTGGCAGAAAGGACCCTTGGGGACTCGTCTACTGAGGTAGAAACAGGAAAGGAGAGGTCACCCAGTTGGGAGTTTCCTATAGGTCTCCAAATTGTTCCAGAGATGTCAAGGAAAGGATCGCAAAGATGATTCCGGATAGCAGCGAGAATGACAGGGTAGATGTTATGGGGGATTTGACTTTCCAAATATTGACTGAAAATACAAGAGTTTGACTACTTTAGATGGGTCAGTTTTTGTCCAATTGTGTAGGAGGATTTCCTGACACAGTATGTAGACAGGCCAACAAGGGAAGAGGCCACTTTGGATTTGGTACTGGGTAATGAACCTGGCCAGGTGTTAGATTTGGAGGTATGTGAGCACTTTGGTGATAGTGGCCACAATTTGTTTATGTTTATTTTAATGATGGAAAGGGAGAGGTATTTACTGCAGGGCAAGAGTTATAGATGGGGGAAAGTCAATTATTATGCAATTAGGCAAGATTTAGGATGCATCGGATAGGGAAGGAAACTGCAGGGGGTGGGCACAATTGAAATGTGGAGCTTATTCAAGGAATAGCTACTGTATGCCCTTGATAAGTATGTATCTGTCAGGCAGGGAGGAAGTAGTCAAGCGAGGGATCTGCGGTTTACTAAAGAAGTTGAATCTCTTGTCAAGTGGAAGAGAAAGGCTTATGTTAGACTGAATGTGAAGGCTCAGTTAGGATGATTGAGAATTGCAAGCTCGCCAGGAAAGACCTAAAGAGAGAACTAAAAAGAACCGGGAGGGGACATGAAAAGTCATTGGCAGATTGGATCAAGGAAATCCTTAAAGCTTTCTATAGGTATATCAGGAATAAAAGAATGACTAGAGTAAGATTAGGGCCAATCAAGGACAGTAGTGGGAAATTGTGTGTGGAGTCCAAGGGGAAGCACTAAATAAATATTTTTCATCAGTATTCACATTGGAAAAAGACAATGTTGCTGAGGAGAATATTGGGATACAGGCTACTAGACCCAGATGGGATTGAGATGCACAAGGAGGAGGTTTGAGCAATTCTGGAAAGTTTGAAAATAGATAAGTCCCCTGGACCAGATAGGATTTACCCCGGGATTCTCTGGGAAGCCACGGAGGAGATTGCAAAGCCTTTGGCTTTGATCTTTATGTTGTCATTGTCTATAGAAATAGTCCCAGAAGACTGGAGGATAGCAAATGTTGTTCCCTTGTTCAAGAAGGGGAGTAGAGACAACCCTGGTAATTATAGACCAATGAGCCATACTTTGGTCATGGGTAAAGTGTTGGAAAATCTTAAGAGATAGGATTTCTAATCATCTAGCAAGGAATAAGTTGATTAGGGATCGTCAACATAGTTTTGTGAAGGGCAGGTCATGCTTCACAAATCTTACTGAGTTCTTTGAGATGGCGACCAAACAGGTGGATAAGGGTAAAGCCGTTGATGTGGTGTATATGGATTTCAGTAAGGCATTTGATAAGGTTTCCCATGGTAGGCTATTGCACAAAGTATGGACTCATCGGACTGAGGGTGATTTAGTGGCTTGGATTAGAAATTGGCTAGCTGAAAGAAGACAGAGGGTAGTGATTGATGGGAAATAGTCATCCTGGAGCTCAGTTACCAGTGGTGTACTGCAAAGATCTATTTTGGGAACACTGCTGTTTGTCATTTTTATAAATGACCTGAACAAGGGTGTAGAAGGATGGGTTAGTAAATTTGCAGATGACATTAACGTCGGTGGAGTTGTTGATTTTATTGAAGAATGTTGCAGGTTACAGAGGGACATAGATAAGCTGCAGAGCTGGGCTGAAAGGTGGCAAATGGAGTTTAATGCGGAAAAATATGAGGTGATTTATTTAGTAAGGAGCAACAGGAATAAAGAGTACTCAGCTAATGGTAAGATTCTTGGTAGCGGGGATAAGCAGAGAGATCTCGATGTCCAGGCACATAGATCCTTGAAAGTTCCACCCAGGTTAACAGGGTTGTTAAGAAGGCATGCAGTGTGTTAGCTTTTATCGGTAGAGAGATTGAGTTTCGGAGCCACGAGGTCATGTTGCAGCTGTACAAAACTCTGGTGCGGCTGCACTTGGAGTATTAAAACCTTGTTAAAATCTGGTTACCACAATATAGGAAGGATGTGGAAGCATTGGAAAAGGTTCTGAGGAGATTTACTAGGATGTTGCCTGGTATGAATAAAGGTCTCTTATGAGGAAAGGCTCAGGGACTTGAGGGTGTTATCGTTAGAGAGAAGAAGGTTGAGAGGTGACTTAATTGAGACATGTCAGATAATAGAGGGTTACATAGGATGGACAGTGAGAGACCTTTTTCCTTCGATGGTGATAGCGAGCACAGGTGGTGATAGATATAGGACAGATGTCAGAGGTAGTTTCTTTACTCAGAGAGTAAAGGGGCATGGAACACACTGCCTGCAACTGTAGACTCATCAACATTAAGGGCATTTGGATAAACATATGGATGAAAATGGAATAGTGTTGATTAGATGGGCTTCAGATTGATTTCACAGTTCGGCACAACATCGAGGGCTGAAGGGCCTGTACTGTGTTGTAATGTTCTATGTTCTAAGTTTGGTGCCTTAGTCAGGGGTAAATATAGGATAGGACAATGTGTCTGGGTGAGTTACTCTTCAGAGGGTCAGTGCGGACTTGTTAGGCAAAATGGTCTGTTTGGAGGAGAAAGTGAGAACTGCAGGTGCTGGAGATCAGAGCTGAAAATGTGTTGCTGGAAAAGCGCAGCAGGTCAGGCAGCATCCAGGGAACAGGAGAATCGACGTTTCAGGCATAAGCCCTTCTTCAGGAATGAGGAAAGTTTGTCCAGCAGGCTAAGATAAAAGGTAGGGAGGAGGGACTTGGGGGAGGGGCGTCGGAAATGTGATAGGTGGAAAGAGGTCAAGGTGAGGGTGATAGGACAGACTGGGGTGGGGGCCTCCTTTGGTTTGGAGGAAGTGGGAGGATTGGAAAGAGAAGTTGTTCAGGGTGAGGGCCAGTTCAGTCAGTCGAAGGAGGGTTACGAAGAGGCAGGCATAGCTGGGGCCCATGTGGGTGCCCATGGCTACTCCTTTGGTTTGGAGGAAGTGGGAGGATTGGAAAGAGAAGTTGTTCAGGGTGAGGGCCAGTTCAGTCAGTCGAAGGAGGGTTACGAAGAGGCAGGCATAGCTGGGGCCCATGTGGGTGCCCATGGCTACTCCTTTGGTTTGGAGGAAGTGGGAGGATTGGAAAGAGAAGTTGTTCAGGGTGAGGGCCAGTTCAGTCAGTCGAAGGAGGGTTACGAAGAGGCAGGCATAGCTGGGGCCCATGTGGGTGCCCATGGCTACTCCTTTGGTTTGGAGGAAGTGGGAGGATTGGAAAGAGAAGTTGTTCAGGGTGAGGGCCAGTTCAGTCAGTCGAAGGAGGGTTACGAAGAGGCAGGCATAGCTGGGGCCCATGTGGGTGCCCATGGCTACTCCTTTGGTTTGGAGGAAGTGGGAGGATTGGAAAGAGAAGTTGTTCAGGGTGAGGGCCAGTTCAGTCAGTCGAAGGAGGGTTACGAAGAGGCAGGCATAGCTGGGGCCCATGTGGGTGCCCATGGCTACTCCTTTGGTTTGGAGGAAGTGGGAGGATTGGAAAGAGAAGTTGTTCAGGGTGAGGGCCAGTTCAGTCAGTCGAAGGAGGGTTACGAAGAGGCAGGCATAGCTGGGGCCCATGTGGGTGCCCATGGCTACTCCTTTGGTTTGGAGGAAGTGGGAGGATTGGAAAGAGAAGTTGTTCAGGGTGAGGGCCAGTTCAGTCAGTCGAAGGAGGGTTACGAAGAGGCAGGCATAGCTGGGGCCCATGTGGGTGCCCATGGCTACTCCTTTGGTTTGGAGGAAGTGGGAGGATTGGAAAGAGAAGTTGTTCAGGGTGAGGGCCAGTTCAGTCAGTCGAAGGAGGGTTACGAAGAGGCAGGCATAGCTGGGGCCCATGTGGGTGCCCATGGCTACTCCTTTGGTTTGGAGGAAGTGGGAGGATTGGAAAGAGAAGTTGTTCAGGGTGAGGACCAGTTCAGTCAGTCGAAGGAGGGTGTCAGTGGAAGGGTACTGGTCGGTACGGCGGGAAAGGAAGAAGCGCAGGGCTTTGAGTGTTGCTGGAAAAGCGCAGCAGGTCAGGCAGCATCCAGGGAACAGGAGAATCGACGTTTCGGGCATAAGCCCTTCTTCAGGAATGAGGAAAGTTTGTTTCCACACTGTAGGGATTCTATCATTCTATGATATCCAAGGTAATTTGAAGGAGAACAGAGTGCTGATGAACTGATGTAAATCCAAAGATGTAGACATTCTGTGTGAAGCTTGGACAAGCACTTCTGCCCTTTTCTGATCCTACAATGATTTGTTTAAAATTTCATTTTTCAGCCTGACACTTTTTAATCACCAGATTTGTTCTACGTGATTTTATTAACTTTTGGATTCGGGCCCAATACTTCTAATAGGGCGTACAGTTGTCTGGTTTATGTGGTATCCTCTCATAATTCTTATGGTATTATCACTGGCAGTAGCTGTTCCTAAAGTGCTTAACATTAAAATCTTGTTTAGCATTTCAAATTGTATTTTACTCCATGCGTGCTTGGTCTCATTGTAGATCCTTGACTGATTGCTGATTCTTCACTGTTATCCTTGGTGGCTTGCCATTAGTATCCACTCTTAGGAGCAGGATAAAGAGGCCGATCCCAAATTTCCCTGGAATGGGAATTAAGCCCATACAGTTGGTATTATTTAGAAAGACAATTTGCTATCTAACCAATTCAG
Organism: Chiloscyllium plagiosum; assembly: GCF_004010195.1. NCBI lineage: Eukaryota > Metazoa > Chordata > Chondrichthyes > Orectolobiformes > Hemiscylliidae > Chiloscyllium > Chiloscyllium plagiosum. Next base: position 63,958,888 of record NC_057724.1, read on the forward strand.
CTAACTGGCAGTTATAGATTAGAAAGGAGAAGAGAGATCCAAGAACAAAGCATCTTCAGGCATTATGCACCTACTCAGTTCATCGACAGGCCTATGTCGTTGCACCAAAGCACACCTACTTGAGAGACTTGCTTTAAATTAGTGCATTTCATAACAGAAAGAAAGAGAGAGAATTAGGGAGAGGAGAGAGGGGTACAGAGAGTGAGCAATTGGCTGGGCTAAATTGCCCATTGTGTCCCAGGATGTATAGGCTAGATAGGTTAGCTGTGGGAAATGCAGGATGACAAGGATGGGGTGGATCTAGGTGTGATGCTGTTCAGAGTGTCGGCATGTACTTGATGGGCAGAATAGCCTGCTTACACACTTTAGGGATTCTCAGATAACACTGGAAAAGCTCAGCAAGTCTGGCAACATCTGTAGAAAGAACAAAAAAGGACATAGGAAGAACCTCACTCACTGCTACAAACATTTCCCTGGACCTTTTTTTATGTGTGACTGTTTCTGTACAAGCCATCAGCAGTAGCAGAAAAGTATTCAACTCAAATTTATAATCTCATGGCCCAGTATATTCCACCATTATTAACAAACCAGGGGATTTATCCTGGTTCAATGTAGAGCTTGCTGGGAGCAGCAAGAGGCATAACCAAAATGGAGGCTTTGCTCTGGTGAACCTACAAAACAGGGTATGCACGTCAAACAGCATACAAAATGGACAGAGATATGTAATCACGCATTCAACAGATCAGAGCTAGCTCTGCAGTTCCACATTCAGTTGCAAATGGTAGTGGACAATTTAAAAAAACTCATTGGAGGAGGAGGCTCCACCAATATCCTTATCCAACACATCAATGCAAAAGATAAGGCTGAAGCATTCGCAACAGTCATCAGCCAGAAGGGTTGAATGAATGATTAATCTCAGCCTGTTCTGGAGAAGCTGGTCGGGAAGGTAAATGATTATTATTTAAGAACTTACCTCGACGCTAATGGTCTTTTCACAACAGAGAGCGGCGGGAGCTGGGCGGAAGTGAAGGCAGAGCGCAAAGCCAGTCGGGAAGGTAAGTGATTGTTATTAGAGTGGGTAGACATGACTGCCAAGCTGGTTCACTGTGCTACGTGCTTGATGTGGGAGATCAACGACTCTGGTGGGTCTGGCTCGTATAAGTGTGGAAATGTGTGTGCAGGCTCAGCTACTGACAGAGCATATTGCAGCACTGATGAAAGAACTCGAGGACCTTAGGCTCATCCGAGAGAACAAGATCTTTCTGGACAAGACCTTCTGCGAGGTTATTACACCAATCACACCAGAAGAGAGCAGAAGAGAGCAGACGATGAGGAAGGCAGAGAGGAGACAGGTGCAAGAGACCCCAGGGGACGTACCTGTCAGGAACAAGTTGAATCTTTCGGAAACAGTAGAGACAGATGACACTGCCAGTCCGCGAGGCGGCCAAGTCTGTCAATCAAACGTTGGCACAGAGGCAGAGCGGAAGAGTCGGACATTGCACAGAGCCGTGGTAATAGGGGACTCCATAGTGAGAGGAACTGACCGGGATTTTTGTGGCAGCAGACGGCACTTAAGGATGGTGTGTTGCCTTCCTGGTGCCAAGGTTAAAGACATCACAGACAGAGTGCAGGAAATCCTCATGGATGAAGGTGAAGAGCCAGAGGTGGTGGTACATGTCGGCACAAATGATGTTGGGAAGAGGAGGAGGAACATACTACAGTGGTACTTCGGAGAACTAGGAAGAAGACTGAAAAGCAGGACATCCAGGGTGGTTATCTCCGGTTTGCTTCCAGTTCCTCGGGCTGGTGTGGCCAGAAACAGAGAGATAATGGACTTGAACGTCTGGTTGGGGAACTGGTGCAGGAAGCAAGGACTTAAGTTCTTGGATCACTGGGGTATATTTTGTAGTAAGCATAAATTCTACAAGAGAGACGGTTTGCACCTTAATAGGTTA
>NC_057724.1:63963956-63970581 GCF_004010195.1 Chiloscyllium plagiosum
CTCTGGTGGCAGGAAACATGTTTCCGCTGATGGGTGAGTGCCGAACCAGAGGACACAGCTTAAAAATACGGGGTAGACCATTTAGGACAGAGATGAGGAGAAACTTCTTCACCCAGAGAGTGGTGGTTGTGTGGAATGCTCTTCCCCAGAGGGCAGTGGAGGCCCAGTCTCTGGATTCATTTAAGAAAGAGTTGGATAGAGCTGTCAAGGATAGTGGAATCAAGGGTTATGGAGATAAGGCAGGAACGGGATACTGATTAAGGATGATCAGCCATGATCATATTGAATGGTGGTGTAGGCTCGAAGGGCAGAATGGCCTACTCCTGCACCTATTGTCTATTGTCTATTACAGCTGCCAGCCCTCAGCACATTGGATTCACTGTACGTGATAGCAAAGACATGACTGAGTGTCCAAAGTAGTGCAAAGGCTATGAACTTTGGCCACATTCCAATAAAAGTGTTGAATTCTTGTGCTCCAGACTTGGTTGCACCCCTAGCTGAGCTGTTCTCAGCACCCCTAGCTGTACATCTACAATGCTGGCATCTATTCAGCAATGTGGAAAATTGCCTAGCTGTGTTCCAACCAGAAATAAAAGCAGGATTAATCCAACACATTGCTGGTCCATCAATCATCAGCAAGAGTTGGAGGTGTCATTGACTGTCATGTGGCACTCAGCAATAACCTCTTCGATGACGCATAGTCGGGTTCAGCCATGTCCACTCAGCTCCTGACCTCATTGGCACTTCATGATCAAACATGGGCAAAAGAGCTGAATGGCAGAGATGAGGTGAGAGTGACAGCTCTTGACATCAAGGCTATATTTGACTGAGTAAGGCATTAAGGAGCACATCAAAACGGGAATAATGGGAAAACTGTCCACTATTTGGAGAGGAACATAGGTATAGTTCTTGGAGATCAATCATCTCAGCTCCACGACATCACTGCAGGAGTTCCTCAGAAAAGTGTCTGAGACCCAACCATCTTTAGCTGCTTTAGCAATGATCTTCCTTCTATCATAAGGTCAGAGGTGGGAATGTTAGTTGCTGACTGCAAAATGTTCGACACCATTCATGATTCCTTTGGGAGCAAAGGAGGCCGTGTCAAAATGGAGCAATATCTGGTCAACATCCAGGTTTGGGCTGATAAGTAACAAGTAACATTCTTGCCACACAAGGCCAGGCAATGATCATTTCCATCAATAGAGAATCCAAGGCAGATGCATAAGACCATAAGAAATAGGCGCCAGAGGAGGACATCGGCCTTTGAGCCTGCTCTGCCATTCAATAGGATCATGGTTGATCCAACATTCTTCTGTTCTTTCCCCATAACCCTTGATTCCCCTACTGATCAGGAATCTATCTATCTCAGCCTAAAACATAAGGAAGGACTCAAGTCTCTGTGTCAAGGAGTTCCAAAGACACTCAGCTTTTTGAGACATGAAGTATCTTCTCATCTCAGTCTTAAGTTAGCACCTCTTAATTTTGAGACTATGCTGTCTGGTCCTGGGCTGTTCAAAAGAGGAAACATCCTGTCAGCATTTACGCTGTCAACTCCCTTAAGAATCCTCTATGTTTCAATGTGGCATACCTATCATTTTCACTCATTTCTACATTGACAACACCTCAGAATAAATAGATGGCAAAAAGGTGCTCTTCTAGTGCAGTGGTAGCATCCCTACTTTGAGCCAGGAAGGTTCTAGAGATGTGTGATCATATCTCTGGACCGGTTATATAGAAAGATAGGTTTTAAAAAACATATATGGGCAGCATGGTGGCTCAGTGGTTAGCACTGCTGTCTCACAGCAGCAGGGTCCCGGGTTCGATTCCAGCCTCGGGTGACTGTCTGTGTGGAGTTTGCACATTCTCCCCGTGTCTGCGTGGGTTTCCTTTGGGTGCTCCAATTTCCTCCCACTGTCCAAAGGATGTGCAGGTCAGGTGAATTGGCCATGCTAAATTGCCCGTAGTGTTAGGTGAGGGGGTAAATGGGGAATGGATGTGGGTGGCGAGTCAGTGTGGACTTGCTGGGCCACAGTGTTAGGTGCATTAGTCAGAGGGAGGTGGGTCTGGGTGGGTTACTTTTCGGAGGGTCGGTGTGGGCTGGTTGGGCTGAAAGGCCAGTTTCCACACTGTAGGTAATCTAATCTAATCTAAATACATGTGGTCTTTGAGAGATTTGGAGACTGGATCTTCTGAAGAGCATCGATATCTGTCAGGGGCAAACTGATGAATCGCCCTGCTTTAGTAAGTCTCCAGGAATAAATTGATATTTGCTGTGGAAGAATATTTGTAGGAAGCTATTCAAAGAGTACAATTGTTTGTAAGGAAGAATTAGCGTCTGCTTGGATCTACAGGCATGCATTAGCTCCTGCACAGAACTCCTGAAGAACACTCATAATATTTGAAGGAATGTTGCAAAATTGACCATTCAGAATTGTTCTGGAATCTCCAACAACTGAGCACTAATTTCAGGGATACTGTCAGCTACCTAGGATAAAAATCGTAGAGGTATTTAAACGTTGGTGCATTTTTGCCATTTCCTTTGCACAAACTTATATATTTGTAACAAAAATGTACAGATTTAAAGAAGAGAGACTCTTTAGCTGGTTTGAGCTGCTGACGTAAGAGTTAGTGTAATTAAACCTCCAGGAAAATAATCGAGTTGGCAAGCAAACAAATTGCATTTTCAGGGAGAAAGTTACTAGTTGGAAAGCATTCATATTTCCACAATGTTGCAAGACATTAACTAGTACAGTGCCTGATTTTATGCAGATACTTTGAGGTATACCAACTGCATAGGTAACAGTCTTGGCACAGTGATAGCACTCTCACCTCGGAGTCAGACAGTCATGAGTTCAAGTCCCACTTCAGAGATCTGTACACATAATATTGTTTGAGTCCAGTAATGATCGAGTGCTGCCCTGGTATGAAATGTTAAACAAAGTTCCCATCTGCCCTCAAAAGAGAGTGTAAAAGAAACCTTTTGAAGAAAAGGACAGTTCTATTACCCGGTCTTCTTCAACCAACTGCACTCATCACTCATCACTCTTCGCAGGAGTTTTAGATTAGATTCCCTACAGTGTGGAAACAGGCCCTTCGGCCCAACCAGTCCACACTGACCCTCCAAAGAGTAACCCACCCAGACCCATTTCCCTCTGACTAATGCATCTAACACTATGGGCAATTTAGCATGGCCAATTCACCTGAGCCGCACATCTTTGGACTGTGGGAGGAAACCCGGAAGAAACCCACGCAGACACGGGGAGTATGTGCAAACTCCACACAGACTGGAATCTAACCTGGGACCCTGGTGCTGTGAGGCAGCAGTGCTAACCACTGAGCCACCGTGCTGCGAGTTTGCTATGTATAAATTGGTTATTGTTCTTCCTACATCTCAACTGTTACCACACTGCTGAATCTGAAAACAATTTCTTCCTCGCTGTTATCAGGCTTTTGAATGGACCTTTCAAATATTAATTCTGATTGTTCTCTCTGCAGCTTCTCTGAGGCTGTAACATTGTACTCTGCACTTTGTGTGGCACGATTGGTCTGGAGCAAACAAAACATTTTTCAATACATCTTGGTACGTCTGACAACAATAAATCAGTCAATCAATCACTTCAAACAGTACATCATTAGCTGTAAAGCACTTTGGAATCTCCTGAGGTCATAAAAGATACACGCTTTTCTTTACAAAGTATCTTATTGGAGGAATGTTGCAGTATTTGCAAGCATTTTGGCCAGCAGTTTACAAAACTATCAGTTCCTTATCATGAGCAAACAGATTCATTATGTATTTTTCTCCGTGGGTAAGCAGCTCATTTGCTGTTTTTGAAACAAGACACTGGCTACTCGTGCTAAATGCTAAGGCTTGCAAATTTCAGATGACAGACGAGAAAGAAGGCCTAGTCATTCAGGACGTTCCAGAGTGCTTTACAGTCAATGAGAAACTTCTTGAAGTACAGCCACTGTTACAGTGCAGGAAGTTCAGCAATTAATTTGTCAACAGTAAGCTTCCAGAGTCACAAAAGTCACCAAATAGTCTACTTTCACCAGAAAGTGATTTGCTTCCCATTTGTGTTAAGTGAAGATACAAGTAATCACAACAGCATTTTCAACATACAGAAAGGTAAACGTGGCAGATGAAAAACCTGAGGGACCAATTCAGCAACTTTTTTCACAGCTTGTTTGAAGAGTAAGACTTGCAAGCAGGGCTTGCCACCTCAAAATGGGCCTTGTTAAGATGACTTAATTTTTCCTATTCGTCAAAGTCCCTTCAAAATCTTATGAATTCTGAGGAGGGTGAAGGTTGACAATACAACAAAAAAAGAAATTATAAATGAGGGGAAGCTTTGCTCCCAAACTGAAGAATCTGAAAAATTACTTTTCATAATTTTGTTTTGCTCACAAAGTATTTTCACCTTTCTGCAAACCTTTAGTAGATGCTGAAATGAATATTGTTTGCAAACAATAAAACAAACTAATGTTCAGATGACAAGTCATTAATTTGAACCACGAGCTGTTTTTCTCTTCAATGGAGCTGCCTGACCTGCTGAGTATCTCTAGTATTTTATGCTTTTATTTTAGATTTCCAGCATCCATCGTATTCTGCTCCCACACTAAAACAAACCATAATAGGCAGGAATTAACCAGATCACAGTCTTCTTAAGTTAAAATGTAAAATATCATGAGAATTATTTATGTTTGTAAATACTTGATGCCGTGATACAAAGCACGTCAATCCGTGCTATTGCATCAGTTGTACACCATATCACTTTCACAGTTAATAACAGTGCATTTCACCTTCCCAAGCAAAAAAAAAACAAAGCTTGCCAAACACAATTTGTTTTTTCCCCTGGCTTTAAAGGAAATGAAGTGAGGATAAGTTTTGTGAAATCAAAGCAGCCAGGGAATGGCTCACATTGGAACAGATCAAGTGTCTGTCTAAGTGCAAACTGTTCCCCGGTGGCTCTCATGGCTGCATTTATGGTGCAGGCTATATCTGAATGTTCCAGGAACTAAATCTTCCCGTAAAACCTCCAGCCTGATGACAACACCTTTTCTTTTTAAGATGCGTTCCCAAATAGGGGTTCTGATTGGCCAGCAGACGTAGTAACCCTTCCTCGACAATATACACAACAGATCCAATTTCATAAAAGGCTGTGTTTTGCTTCAAGGCCCTGTCTGTTCAAGTAAATGTAAAAAATCTACTCGTACTCTTGGAAACCAAAGAATGAGTTTGCCACTGGATACTCTCATTTGCATTCCATTTGCCACCAACAGTAAGACAAGTTAAAACATCGCTTATTCACTTCTTGCTCTTTGAGGGGTTTAACTTTGGCTACATGGCTCTACCTAATGCTTCTGAATTATTTTGTGAGATATGAAGTGCTTTGTCATATCCTGAGAATGTGTTTCTTTAATTCAGATCGAGCATAAACAAGGTTGATGCCTGTTGTTAAGATTGTGTAAGTGTGATTTTTCAGACCTCATAGCTCTCTGAAGACACAGAAAGTTGTTTCTTTCTCTTTGTAAATTTGAGATTGCATGCTCAGTGATGGAAAGAAAAAGAGGATAGTTTCTCTCCTTTTCCAGGCTTGATTGGTAAATATATTTCCATTTGGGATACCTTGTCACACTGAAAAAAAAGGCGTCAAGTTTGATTACTAAGCAGTGCAGAGCTGACTGATCTTTGCCAGGCCAGTGACAGGATTCATGTTATGAGTCTTAGTGTCCTGACCTAAAGGGAAAAATATTAACTTTAGTTCCTAGTCATCTTCCAATGTCTCCAACTGTGAATGTGCATATGTGACCACCAAGTGAAATAAAAGATTTTCTCAGCTGGGATGTCTCCGACAGTCAAAACTGGCCAACAATCCCTCTCTAGAAAGTTACATGGACATTTTGATAAGGTTCTATAGCATGTCATAACCGTCTGGAATTGCATTGTCAAAACACATCTTCATAAGGGGACAGTATTTGAGTTCAAAGGTAACCAATTCAATTGAGATCTTGAGCAAAGATTACTCCCCACACCAGAACAATGACTTCCAGGGTTATTGATTAGATTCATAGAATGATAGAAGTGGATGATTTGACCGATTATATAGATAGAACATTACAGCGGAGTACAGGCCCTTCGGCCCTCGATGTTGCGCCGACCTGTCATACCAATCTGAAGTCCATCTAACCTACGCTATTCCATGTATGTCCATATGCTTGTCCAATGACAACTTAAATGTACTTAAGTTGGCGAATCTACTACCGTTGCAGGCAAAGCATTCCATACCCTTACTACTCTCTGAGTAAAGAAACTACCTCTGACATCTGTCCTATATCTATTATCCCTCAATTTAAAGCTATGCTCCCTTGTGCTCACCGTCACCATTCTTAGAAAAAGGCTCTCCCTGTCCACCTATCTAACCCTCTGATTATCTTATATGTCTCTATTAAGTCACCCCTCAACCTTCTCTCTAACAAAAACAACCTCAAGTCCCTCAGCTTTGCCTCATAAGACCTTCCCTCCATACCAGGCAACATCCTAGTAAATCTCCTCTGCACCCTTTCCAAAGCTTCCACATCCTTCTTATAATGCGGTGACCAGAACTGTACACAATACTCCAAGTGC
>NC_057724.1:63971628-63972573 GCF_004010195.1 Chiloscyllium plagiosum
TATCGAGAATCATCTTTGCTCTCCTTTCCTCTACATCTCTGGAACTATTCGGAGGCCTATAGAAAACTCCCAACAGGGTGACCTCTCCTTTCCTGTTTCTAACCTCCGCCCATATTTCCTCACTTTACGAGTGCCCAAACATCCTTTCTGCAACTGTAATACTGTCCTTGACCAACAATGCCACACCTCCCCCTCTTTTACCATCTTCTCTGTTCTTACTGAAACATCTAAATCCTGGAACCTGCAACACTCATTCCTGTCCCTGCTCTAACCATGTCTTCGAAATGGCCACAACATTGAAGTCCCAGGTACCAACCCATGCTGCAAGTTCGCCCACCTTATTCCGGATGCTCCTGGTGTTGAAGTAGACACACTTCAAACCAATTTCTTGCTTGCCGGTGCCATCTTGCGTCCCTGAAACTTGATCTTTGACCTCCCTACTCTCAAACTTTTCTATACTTGAACTACAATTTTGGTTCCCATCCCCCAGCTGGATTAGTTTAAATCCACCCCAACAGCCTTGGCGAAATTGCCCCTCAAGGATATTGGTACCCCTCTGGTTCAGATGGAGACCATCCTGCTTGTAGAGGTCCCACCTACCCCAGAAAGAGCCCCAATTATCCAAGAATCCAAAACCCTCCCTCCTGCTCCATCCCTGTAGCCACGTGTTCAACTCCTCTCTCTCCCTATTCCTTGCCTCACTAACACATGGCACGGGCAACAAATCAGAGACAATAACTCTGTTCATCCTAGCTCCAAGCTTCCACCATAGCTCCCTGAATTTCTGCCTTAAATCCCCATCTCTCTTCCTACCTATGTCATTGGTGCCTATGCGGACCACGACTTGGGGCTGTTCCCCCTCCCCCTTAAGGATCCCAAAAACATGATCAGAGACATCATGGACCCTGGCACCGGGAGGCAACACACCAACTGTGAGTCTCTCTC
>NC_057724.1:63972662-64001087 GCF_004010195.1 Chiloscyllium plagiosum
TCCCCCCAACAGTATCCAAAACGGTATACTTATTGTTGAGGGGAATGGCTACAGGGGATCCCTGCACTGCCTGCCAGTTCCCTTTCCGTCCCCTGACTGTAACCATTTGCCTTTTTCTTGTACCTTAGGAGTGACTACCTCCCTGTTACTCCTCTCAATAACCCCCTCTGCCTCCCAAATGATCCGAAGTTCATCCAGCTCCAGCCCTAGTTCCCTAACGCGGATTTTGAGGAGCTAGAGTTGGGTGCACTTCACACAGATGTAGTCAGCAGGGACACTAGTGGTGACCCTTGCCTCCCACATTCTGCAGGAGGAACATTCAACTGCCCTCACCTCCATTCCCACTATTCTAAATTCCCAAAGAGACTGATGAAAAAGTAAGGAATAAAAAAAACTCGTTACCTTACCAATCTGGTGCACAGATTCTGCCTGCACTAGTTCTCTGGAAGACCTATCCAAGTAGTTCCACTCACCTACTCCTCCTCTACTGTTCCACAAGTCTTTCCTTTTCAACAATATATCCAATGTCCTTTTGAAAGTTAATATTGAATCAGGAGGGGGCAGGAAAAAGATTTGGCAGAAGGATTAGGGAGAACCCAAAAACATTTTACTCATATGTGAGGAATAAGAGAATGATCAGAGAGAAGGTAGGGATGGTCAAGGATAGCGTAGTGAGTCTGAGCAGATAGGGGAAGCCCTAAATAAGTTTTTTGGTTTGGTTTTCACTAAAGAAAGGGACCTTGTTGTGAATGAGAACTTTGAGGAGCTGGGATGTAGGCTTGAACAGATCACGATTGATGAGGTTGCTGGAAATTTTGGCCAACACTAAGATTGATAAGTCAGACCAGATTTATCCCAGGCTGCTCCAGGAAGCAAGAAAGGAGATTGCTAAGCCACTGGCAAACATCTTAGCCTCCTCAATCTCCACAGGAGTCGTACCAAAGGATTGGAAGGAGTTGAATGTTGTTCCTCTTTTCAAGAAAGGGGATAGGGAAATCCCTGGCAATTACAGACCAGTCAGTCTTACGTCTGTGGTCAGCAAGGTTTTGGAAAGATTTCTGAGGGATAGGATTTATGACTATTTGGAAAAGCATAGTGTAATTAAAGGCCGTCAGCATGGCTTTGTGAGGGGCAGGTCATGCCTCACAAATCTTATTGAGTTCATTGAGGAGGTGACAAGATAGCTCAATGAAGATCGAGCAGTGGATGTGGTGTATATGGACTTCAGCAAGGCATTTGATAGGGTTCCCCATGGTAGGCTCATTCATAACGTCAGGAGGTATGGGATACAGGGAGATTTGGCTATCTGGATTCAAAATTGGCTGGCTGACAGAAGGCAGAGAGTGGTTGTAGATGGAAAGTATTCTACCTGGAGGTCAGTGTTGAGTGGGGTCCCGCAGGGCTCTGTTCTTGGGCCTCTGCTCTTTGTAGTTTTTATATATAATTTGGATGAGGAGGTTGAGGGGTGGGTTAGTAAATTTGCAGATGATACAAAGGTTGGAGGTGTCATTGATAGTTAGTATCGATTGCAGCGCGACATAGACAGGATGCAGAGCTGGGCTGAGAAACGGCAGATGGAGTACAACCTGGATAAATGCGAAGTGAAGTGTTGCATTTTGGAAGGTCGAACTTGAATGTTGAATATAGGATAAAAGACAGGATTCCTGGCAATGTGGAGGAACAGAGGGATCTGGGTGTGCAAGTACATAGATCCCTCAAAGTTGCCACACAAGTGGATAGAGTTGCTAAGAAAGCAGATGGTGTTTTGGCTTTCATTAACAGGGGGATTGAGTTTAAGAGTCGCGAGGTTTTGCTACAGCTTTACAAGTCCCTGGTAAGACCAACTTGGAATATTGTGTCCAGTTCTGGTCGCCCTACTATAGGAAAGATACTGAGGCTTTGGAGAGGGTGCAAAGAAGGTTTACCAGGATGCTGCCTGGACTGGAGGGCTTGCCTTATGAAGAGAGGTTGACTAAGCTCGGACTTTTCTCTCCAGAGAGAAGGAGGAAGAGAGGTGACCTGATCAAGGTATACAAGGTAATGAGAGGCATGGAGAGAGTCAATAGCCAGAGATTTTTCCTCAAGGCAGGATTGACTGGCACAAGGGGTCATAGTTTTAAGATATTAGGAGAAAGGTACAGAGGGGACATCAGACGTAGGTTCTTTACGCAGAGTTGTGAATGCGTTGCCAGCTGTGGTGGTGGAAGCAGAGTCATTAGGGACATTTAAGCACCTGCTGGACATGTATATGGATAGCAGTGAATTGAGGGGTGCGTAGGTTACATTATTTTATTTTACATTAGGATTAATCCTCGGCACAACATTGTGCCCCGAAGAGCCTGTTCTGTGCTGTACCTTTCTATGTTCTTTGTTCTATGTTCTATGAATCTGCTTCCATCCATTGACTCTCACTTCTGCCTTTCTGTTAACTGTCAACCCTTCCACCTGCTACTTGTGCAATATCCAGACTTAACTTTCTCCATCTAAAGATGCACAATATTCAGTGATTAATTCATATTCTAAACATAACTTATATGATAATGGAAGAGGTAAGGTACAAAGTACAAAGGATGGGGTCTGGAATTAAAGACTTTTGATAGATCAGGAAAGGATGAGTAATAATAATGTCAGTGATAGGGAGATAAAAACTTACTAACTCCTGCATTTCACTGTTAACTTGGGTTTTGATGTCCCCTTTGAGCAATTCCCACAGGAGCACTCTTTCTGAAGCTCCACTCCCATTTCTTCTACCTCAGATGCAGGTTGGACTTCCTTGCTGGGAATTTCTCTGTCCCTATTTTCAAGTCTTGGCTTTGGATTAGAAGGGACCATTTATTGCCCATTCAAATTTGCCCAGACTGCACTACGTTTGCTTGGAGATGGATGACAAAGTAATTAAGTGCACAGCAAGTTATGACTTTGCAGACGATATACTGTGCAGACGCCAAGGCAGTCCCCATCTCCCTCTCCCAAACATTCACCTCCCTATTAGCATAATGAAATATTTGTTTTGTGATTTCTATCAATCTCTCTACAGTGACTGAGTCATCTGCCTTGTTGTAACACCTACTGCTGTTCTTACGTTTTCGCTGGAGATATGGTGGTAAATCACGAGAAGACTGTGAATTTCCAGGACTACCTTTTTTACGGGCCGAGTGCCTTCCGTTCATTCTGTTGGTCAAAGAAGTGCTTTTATTACTAATGGATTAATTATTTTTCTTTCGTTATTCTCTTTTATATTTTCTAATCGCCCTTATTATGATTTTCATTATTCCACTTTTTTTTCTGAGCCCATGCCATTAGCCTGACAATTTCACCAAACTTAATCTAAAACACCATTCATCCAGAAAGATTTTTGCCCTTGATCCATCTTCTTTATATCTTGATTCTTCTCCTCCCTTTCTATTTCTAAATGGAACCAAAGTATTGTATTTACTACTTACAAATATTCCCTTACTTTTTGCCCTTGGTAAACGTCTTCCTAATTTGTCAATAAATTTAATTCTCACTTTCCTATCTAATATTCTGTATCTACTAATATTTTAACTGAACTCAGAGTAATTGGCAATAAATCAATTCAAAATGATTTTGTTTGGTAAAGGGTTCTATTTAAATTTATGTAGGTTACTTTCTGATATTTAAGCTGATCTTACTAGACCTTCCTTTGTCAAAAGTGCACTGCACGTATACAGCCCAGAAATCATCCAGGTTTTCTGTCTCAGGTTATTAAAATGGCTGAGGAGGTTAGTCACATCACACCTCCATGTCCTGGCACAATCTAACAGTAACAAATAGTGCCTGTGGTTTCAAAGGCAGTTTATGCCTTTTTTAGTTACCTTTTTAGGCCTTGATCATCAGTCACCATAAAGTGACTGGTGTAACTCAGTTGGTAGTGCTCACATTGTAGATTAAGTGCAAGTTTTTTTTCTTTTTAAAATTGATCCCCAAACAGGAAAGTAGACAAAGATTTTGGCCAGTAGACAAAAATGAGGCTGGAAGAGCTCAGCAAGCCAGGGAGCATCAGGAGATGGAGAAGTCAACATTTTGGATATACCTGAAACGTCGACTTCTCCATCTCCTGATGCTGCCTGGCTTGCTGTGTTCTTCCAGTCTCCTGCTTGTCTACTTTGAATTCCAGCATCTGCAGTTTTTTTTCCATCTCTAATTAAGCATTACAATGGCTGTCAAAATCTTACTGGAAGTTATTCTCTCTCAGGCTGAAGAAGTGAATGCAATAGGATTCATACAGTACTGACTGTTATTCCAACCTCCTTGTCTCTTGACATAGGTGTACATTCCATAGCATTCAGGCAACATCAGTCACAACACAAATTCCCTGCTACCAATCTTTCAGGCTGAAAACCAGATTTACCAACTGTTGACCCAGCAATTGATATCTGCAACACTTCCATTGCAAATCCATTTCTAATATCCAGAAGGTTCAAGATCCTCTCTTCTCATGTTTGTAATCTACCTTGTCCTTCAGCGGCTTCTTAATTTGTTGCTTTCTATTAAATATCAATTTGCAAAACATGAGACCCATTTTTCCAGATGCTGTTGGCCAAATCTTCAGTTCATCTTTGTTGTCTTTCTCTTAGAGCAATTATTGCACCCAAGTCTTGGAAACTGGGAAGCAAATGCATCATTCAGGGCTAATTTCTCAGCTATAGAATCTACTCCTTTAGACTATCTAATCTCCCACCAACACGGCATTCGTGCACACAACCTCGCCAATTTAGGCCAATTAGCTTTCCACAGTGTTCCTCGTTAGTAGTATTTGGTGCTGGATACTTCACCCATGTCTTCATCACAAGACAATGCTACGGGAGTATAGCACAGTAAATTGGAAGAGAATAGGAAGGTATTCATAAAGAGCAGAAGTTGGAAAAGCTCCCTACATTCTCTCTCTCTAATTATGTCCCGAGTTTCCACTGAAGTGCAATAAAAAGTTCTCAAAACAGCTTATTAAACCTTTAATATGTATACATAAACGTATGTATTAATAGCAGAAGTAGGCCACTTGACCCCTTAAATCTTCTGTACTATTCAATAGAATCATGGCTAGACTAATTCTTTCACATTCTCGCCTATCCCCAATCACTCTCTTGCTTATCAACAATCTATTCATCTTCACATTAAAAATATGTGAAAACATTTGCTTCCACCACCTTTTCAAAAAGAGTTCCAAAGACTCAGAACCCACAGAGAAAACATCTCTCCTCAAATAAGTTTTAAATTATGACCCTTTGTTTCTAAATAGTGACCCTCGTTCTGGGCTCTGTCGTAAGCCATGTCAACCTTGTGAAGACCACTCAGGGGTCAATCAAGTCACTCCTCACTCTTCTAAACTCCAGTAAGCACAAGTCTAGCCTGTCCAACCTTTCCTCATCAGACAGTCAACCTATTCAAGGCATTAGTCTAGTAAACCTTCTCTGAACTGTTTCCAATGCATTTACCTCCTTTCTTAAACAAAGAGGTGAGTGCTATACCCAAAACTCAAAGTGAGATCTCAGCAATGTCCTGTATGACTGAAGCATAGCCTCCCTACTTTTGAACTTAATTCCCCTCAAAATAAATAACAACCTTCTGATAGCTTTCCTAATTACTTACTGTACCTGCAGCCTAAACTTTTGCAATTCACGTCCTTGGGATACTCAGCTCTTTCTGCATCTCAGAGCTATGCAATCTCTACTATATTTAGATAATATGCTTTTTTTATGCTTCTTGAAGAAGTGAACAATTTTCATTTTCCCACATTCTACTCCATATCTCAAATCATTCACACTCACTTAACTTGTCTAATTTATGTTTCCTTCATAATTTACTTCCCTACATATATTTGTTCATCAGCAAATTTATCAACCTTACCTTTGGCCATTTCATCCATTCATTTATGTAATTTGTGAAATGTTGAGGCTCCAGCATGGGTTCCCTTACCAAACAGGAAGTTACCCATCCATGATATATTCTGTTTCCTGTTAACCAATGCTCTATCCATGTCAATATGCTACTGTCTACACCATAAGCTTTTACCTTCCACAATAATCTTTAATATGACAACTCATCAGAAACCTTCTGGAATTTTAAATAGAGTAAATTCCCGCCTCAGGCGACTGTCTGTGTGGAGTTTGCACATTCTCCCTGTGTCTGCGTGGGTTTCCTCCGGGTGCTCCGGTTTCCTCCCACAATCCAAAAATGTGCAGGTTAGGTGAAATTGGCCATGCTAAATTGCCCGTAGTGTTAGGTGAAGGGGTAAGTGTAAGGGAATGGGTCTGGGTGGGTTACGCTTCGGCGGGTCAGTGTGGACTTGTTGGGCCGAAGGGCCTGTTTCCACACTGTAAGTAATCATGTAAGTAATCTAATATAATCTAATCTAAATCCATCAGTTCCTTTCATCCACAGCGCATCTTACTTGCTCAAAAGACTCCATTACATTGGTTAAACATGACTTCAATTTCACAAAAATCATGGTCACTCTGTTTGTTTATCTTGAACTTTCTATGTGCCCTGCTAGATCATGCTTAATAATTGCAACTAGCATTTTCCTTATAGCAGTTAAGGTAAATGGTGAATAGTTTCTGATTTCTGTCTCCTTCTCTTTCTGAAAAACTGGGTTGTATTTCCTATTTTCCATTTTATTTGAACGTTGACCAAATCTGCTTACCTGCTGGCTCTCTGCACTCTCCCATGGAATATGTCAACCGCAGGCAGTTAACAGAGTAAGACAATCAAAGAAGTGTTTCCATTCCCTCCTCACCAAACTCCTTTACTCATCAAACTCTCATATTTGCACTCTGATTCAGCTGTCCTCCATGATTTAAGTTAGCCCCAGACCAAAAGTATTTTCCTCACCTGCTTCTCAGGTTTGCACTATGGATGAGACTTTGTTCATGCTCTTTTATAATCTTCATCCTTGTTGCTCTGATATGACTTCTAATTAATGAATAGCCTTTTCCTAAAAATAGGTACTATGGTGCTTAATTGATGAAAAGGGTGACTCTCACCTCAATCATATTTTCACTGATAGCTTTAAGAGCTGTGCTGTTCTTGGCTTCATTGTCACTACAGCTCAATTTATCTAAACAATGTAGAATACCAAGGGATGAGTATCTTAACTGTTCTGCACATGGATCACAGGGTAGTGTCTAGGCCCAACCATCTACAGCTACTTCATCTATGTTCAGCACCAGTTGTGAATCCTCAGATACTGAAGCAGTTCATGCTTAAATGCAGCAAGATCTGGACAATATCCAAACTCAGGCTGAAAAGTGGCAAGTAACATTCACACTACACAAATGCAAAGCAATGACTATCTCCATTACAAAACACTCTACCACAGGCCCTTGACATTCTATGATGTTACGATCACGGATTTCCCCACTATCAACATCCTGAGGGTTATCATTGACCAGCAAGTCAACTGGCAGACAGAAGATATCGACGCCTGAACACATGCACCAGCAGGTTCAGGAACAGCTTCTTCCCAGCCACCATTAGACTAATGAACGGACTGTCTCACCTTAAATAATGCTGATTTTGCTAATGCTGACGTTGCCTAACACTAGTTCTATGCGATGTAATCTGTCTAAGTCTTTCGATCACTACTAACATCTGCTTGGTCTGCTTGTCAACAAAGATTTTCACTGTACTTCAGTACACGTGACAATAAATAAGTATCAAATCAAATATAAATACAGTTTCTGCAAGATTTGGTTGGGGGCTAGGAATAATGTAGTAAGTAGCTCACTTCCTGACTTCATTGATACCACATATACAAGTATTCACCTCCTCCACCACAAACACTCAATGTGTAATATCTACAAGATGCACTGCAGAAATTCACCAAAGATCCTCACTCACCATCTTGCAAACTTAAGAGCATTTCCATCTTGAAGGACATGTGCAGTCATTACAATGGGAACCCACCATTTCCAAGTTCCCTTTTAAGCCTCTCATTATCCTGACTTGGAAACATATTGTCATTCCTTCAGTGTCACTGTGTCAAAATCCTGGAATTCCCTCTCTACGGACATTGTGGGTCTACCTAGAGCACACGGACTGCAGTGATTCAAGAAGGCAATCACTACCACCTTCTCAATGGCAACTACAATGGGCAATAAATGCTGGCCAGCCAATGATGCTCACATCCTATGAATGAATAAACAAAAATAATGAACAAATAAATCTTGTCCAGGGTCCAAGGAAAGTACCTTTACAGGATTTTTAGCAATTAACTGAGAGAAAGAACACAGGGCTTCTGTTGAAATATACTTGTTGAAACGTGGCTCCTCTGTTAGTGCAGGACTCTCTACATACTGTACAGAATGTCAGCTTGGATATTTCTGCTTATACCTCTCGCATGGAATCTGAATATAGAACACCTATCACAGAGGCTAATGCTGTTTACCTCTCTAGGGGTGGTGTTTAAATGTTGCAGAACCTTTACTGAAGAGGTTAAAAAATCTAAGCACCAAAATGATGAGGGTTAATATTAGCAGCTGAATGCCATCACTTAACAGAAATAGGTTATTGTCGATCTTAAAATCATAGAGAGTCGAATGTTAAATTACTGCAAAAAAGCTTGCAAGCGTACTGCGTATTTAGCATATCAAATATTCTAAGATGCATCTTGGAAGTAAAGTGGATATTGTGTCATTGTGGTAATATCACTGGACCAATCATTCACATTAGGGACATAGATTCAAATCTCACCAAGACAGCAGATGGAGTTTCAATTAAATTATTTTGAAGAAAAGTCAAAAATCTGGAATTGAAAACTACCCTCAGTGATAGTGACCACAAACTACCATCTGTAGTTCAAAAATCTATTTGGTATACTAGGTTTTAGTGAAGGAAATCTGCTGCCCCTACCTGGTCTGGCCCACATGTGACTCCACACCATAGCACTGTGGTAGACCCTTAGCCATCCTCTGAAATGATATAACCACTAGATTCAAAGGAAAAATAAGATTGTGCAATTAATGCTGGGTTTACTAATGTTACCTACATCCCTTATAAAGTTTTTAAAAATCAGCCAACTGCTCACAGGTAAAACTGAGAAATATCAGGAAGAATGAGAAGTTTGTACAAAAAGCTAAATATTAAGAAAAGTATTAAAGGAGGAGAGACAGATGGAGAAATGGGATGGTTGAGACCTTATAGTCCAGATTGTTGAAGGCATGCATATCTACAAAAGATGCCACAAACTGGAATGTATAAGAGGAAAGCATTATGCAGGATTAAAGCAATACCTGAAAAGGCAGGGATTGATTAGGGATAGTCAGCATGGATTTGTTGGAGAGAGATCCTGTCTGTCTAAATTAACTGAGTTTTTTTGAAAAGGTGACTAGGTATACTGATGAGAGTGATGCAGCTGATGTGGTTCACATAGACTTCAGTGAGCCCTTTGACAATGTCCCACATGCAAGGCTAGTCCAAAAGATATGAGTCCATGTGATCAAAGGAAAGTTGGAAAACTATATCCAAAACTGACATCAAATGAGTAATGATGGAGGGTTGTATTTGTGATTGGAACCCTATGATCAGAAGAGTACCACAGGGATCAGTGTTGGGACCCTTACTATTTGTTATTTACATTATTGATTTAGATGTGAATGTAGAAGGTATCATTAGTAAGTTTGCAGATGGCTTAAAATTTGGTGGTGTTGATATTGAGGAGGATGGGCTCAGGCTATAGTCTGATATTGATCACCAGGCAAATTGGGCAGAGCAAGGGCAGATGGAATTTAATCCCATTAAATGTGAAATGGTGCTTTGTGGGATTTCTGATAAGGGAAGGATATACACAATGAAAGGTAGGTCCCTAAGGGTGTATTGAGGAACAAAGGAACCTTGGTATACAAGTCCATGGATCCCTGAAGGAGTCAGCACAGGTTGACAGGATTGTGAAAAAGGCATATGGAATGCTTGCCTGTATTAGCTGAGGTGGAGAGTACATGAGCAAGGAAGTCTTGCTACAAATCTATAAAACTTTGGTTAGGCCACAGATGGAATACTGTGGAGTTCTGGTTGCCATACTATTGGAAGAACATGATTGCACTTGAGAGGGTGCAGAAGAGATACACCAGGATATTGCCTGGGGTGAAAAGTGTCATTTATGAGGAGAGACTGTTTTCCTTGTTGCAGAGGAGGCCGAGAGTGTGGGTGGGCATGTGATTTAATTTGAGATATAGAAAATTATGAGAAGCATAAGCAGAGTAGATCATGAGAATCTCTGCACCATGAGATATGCCAAATAGGCATATGTGTAATGTAAGGAGGATATCTGAGGAAGCATTTTCTCACCAAGAGGGTGGTCAATATATGAAAGGTATGGCCTGAAAGGGTGGTGAGGCAACACTTAAGAAGCATCTGGATGAGAACTTAAAATGCCAGGGAATAGTAGACCATGGTAAATGGGTAGTTTGATATTTGTTAGTCAGCATGGACATGATGGGTTGAAGGGCCTCTTTCTATGCTTTCTGACTCTCTATGTCTTTTTCTCTCTCTGTTTAGGCCAGAATCAACAGAAGGCAGAGTTCTTGCTGGTCGTGGAGCAGAGATAGGGAAGGGAACTGCAATAAAGAACTTGAATTCCACAGCAATGAGAATTTTAAATCAGAGGTACTGTACGCTGGGAGACAATGTAAGTCACCAACAGATGAATGAGGGGTTTTTTGTCCAAGTTACAATTTGCACAAGTGAATGTTGGGTGAGTTGAAGAGTGTAGGATCATGGATTGGACAGGAGATTATTTGAATGGTCAATATTAGAGATGGCAAAAGGTTTGGAAGAGGTGTGCAGCAACATATTTTGGAGATAGAATGCAAGAGAACACACCTTATTTCAGTGTGTGTATATAACCTGGTCGTCATCTGCAACTGGACAAGTAAGCAGCTCTGTTTTCAATTTTGCCATGTAATAAGGTCCTTCAGAGTCTAATGATGGGCATGAGCTCAAAAAAAGGTCTCCTCTAAATAAGGAGTATTTTGATCATTTTAGGTCTGACCACAAAACACTGCCAGTGAGTGGAACAGATGTCAGCAGGTTATCAAACTGGATATGGTCAGGTTTTGGTGTTCTTTGCCCAGAAGATTCATTCATTCTGGAATTTTGTAATCTAATAACCTGCAGTCAGTTGTAAATCTTTTGCTTCTGGAATATAAATAAATGGCATTTCCCCTTTTATTCATTTGGACACTCTTAAATCAGTATAAGTAAACACTAGTTCCTGACATCCATATTAAATTTTCTCTTTATAGTTCATTAATCTGTCTTCTTCTCTTGCTGTCTTGGTATCTCTGACTGTACTATGTCAGCATTGATTTGTTTTATATGAGAATGATGGGCAGGAAACGAGGAGGAGGTCTATGAACACTGGAGCCTGGAGCATCAAGACTGGACACATTTTATAGACCTACCCTTTCATCCTTTAATGTCTGGGAAGAGGCAGAAAAACAGAGAAAAGAAAACAGAGTTAATAAGGTAAAATACTGAAAACATTTCTCCCTGGCCAACTCATGTGACTGAAACAAGAACAAACGATAAAATGGTCAAATGATCTCAATAGAAAATACATCCTTTCTGTATAATATGACATCTGATATTGAACTGGTACCCCATCAAGCCAGTACCCACTGCTTTGACTCATTAACTATCTTTTTTTGAAAATATGTGTTATCCATCATCTTTATGAAATGACAACAGATTTTACTTCAGTTTTTCATGAGAAACATCATTTTATTTACTAGAAGATCAATCGGATCAACTGGATCAGCTACCATCCAACAAGTAGCTGAGCAGTGAATGGAAAGTATGTTTAACCAAGTTATTTGTATAATTGGTTTGACTTTGGAGCAGAACAGATGGAAGGACAGATTCGCATTTACACCTTCCAGAACTACAGCACCTCCCAAAGTGACAGGATCAAATGAGATCATTTGACCATTTTATTGTTTGTTCTTGTTTCATTCACATGAATTGGCCAGGTGATAGATACTACCTTCAACAATTATAAACTGAACAAGACTTAAAAGTATTCTTATGGCATCCAGCTTATTATTTTTAACCAAATTACTTTCATGACTTTTTACCGACTTTTTTATCTTCCCAATGAAGAAGATCCAGGTTTCAAGCTGTAGTCTGCACTGAGTTTGCTCTTCTCAGTGATGAGGCAAAGTAATCACAAAGACTGAGGAGTGAGGATTGAAGCAGCCTTCTACATCAAAACAATATTCGCTTCTGGAACTTAGTTTAGGATTTTGTGTTTTGCATGATAATGCAAATCTACAACCCCCACATAATCAGGAATAAGCACCTCATATGGATTTTGCCTGAATTGATCAGTTTGTAGCCAAGGGGCTTAATGGCTGTCCAATTCCATCTGGACAGTGGCATCTTGAAGTTGGATGATGAATAGGATGCCTCCAACATGGAGGGAGTTGCAGTCTGCCAGAACAGGCAAGGGAGAGAGAGAGAGCATCTCCCCATCTTGAGATGACCTCTCAGCAACTTTTAATAAAAGTGATAGAAAAAATGGCCACGGCTCTATTTTCCTTCTTCAATCCAGTTAGTATTCTGTTACACCATTACACACAGTTAAAAGTGAACCATGTTGTGTTGGTTCTGGTGTCGCACGTAGAGCAGACAGCATAAGGTTAGACATTTGTTTTCCTAAATAATCCGATCCACTATTTTACCGTCACTATGACTGATAATAACTTTTAGTCCAGACTTAACTAAATTTAAACTGTTACATTAATAATTTGTACGCCAGATCTTTCATGTGGATTGCTGGTCAAGAGTTATAACTATTATCCCATTCTATGCCCTAAATTGAAGTCACCAGTTTGATTTTGAAAAAGCATTAGAAAAGTAAAGTCAACATCAAAGTATGTTAGGAGAAATTGGGGACTGCAGATGCTGGAGATCAGAGTCGATAAAACTGTGGAGCTGGAAAAGCACAGCAGATCAGGCAGCATCCGAAGAGCAGGAGAATCGATGTTTTGGGCATAAGCCCTTCATCAGGAATGTGGCAGGGAAGGTGGCTGAGAGATAAATAGGAGGGTGGAGAAGGCGTGAGGGGAAGGTAGCTGGGAAGGCGATAGGTAAATGCAGGTGGGGGGTGATAGTGATAGGTTGAAGGGAAAGTTGGAGGGGATGAGTGGGAAGGAAGATGGACAAGTAGGACAGTTCAAGAGGGTGAGGGTTAGATCTGGGATGAGGTGGAGGAAGGGGAGATAAGGAAACTAGTGAAATCGACATTGATGCCATGTGATTGGAAGATGAGGCATTCTTCCTCCCGGCATTGAAGGCTTGGATTTGGCAGTGGAGTATGCCCAGGATTTGCATGTCCTTGGGGGTGTGGGAGGGGGGAGGGGGAGTTGAAGTGGTCAGCCACAGGGCAATGGGGTTTTTTGATGCTTGTATCCCAGAGATGTTCCTTGAAATGTTCTGCGAGTTGGCATCCTGTCTCCTCAATATAAAGGAGACCACATCGAGAGCTACGGACACAGCAGATAAGGTGTGTGGAGGTGCAGGAAAATCTCTGCTGGATGTGGAAGAATCCTTTGGGTCCTTGGATGGAGATAAAGGGGGAGGTGTGGGCGCAGGTTTTACAGTTCCTGCAGTGGCAGGGGATGGTGCTGGGAGTGGAGGGTGGGTTAGTGGGGAGTGTGGACCTAACATGGGAGTCACAAAGGGAATGGTCTCTGCAGAATGCAGATAGGAGTGGGGAGGGAAATATATCTCTGGTGGTGGGGTCTGATTGTAGGTGGCAGAAATGGTGGAGGAAAATGTGCTGTATTCAAAGATTAGTGTGGTGGAAGGTCAGGACCAGCATGGTGGCTCAGTGGTTTGCACTGCCGCCTCATAGCACCAGGGGCCCAGGTTCGATTCCAGCCTTGGGTATCTGTCTGTGTGGAGTTTGCACATTCTCCCCATGTCTGCAGGGGTTTGCTCCAGTTTCCTCCCACAATCCAAAGATGTGCAGGAAAGGTGAATTGGCCATGCTAAATTGCCCATAATGTTCAGGAATGTGTACATTAGGTGAAGTCAGAGGTAAATGTAGAGTAATAGGGGAGTGGATCTGGGTGGGATACTTTTTGGAGAATCAGTGTGGACTTGTTGGACCAAAAGGCCTATTTCTACACTGTAGGGATTCCATGATTCAGGACTAGAGGGATTCTATCCTTGTTGCAGTTGGAGGGATGGGATTCATGGGCAGAGGTGCAGGAAGTGGAGGAGATGCACTGGAGGGCATTGTTGATCATGTGGGAGTGGAAATTGTGGTTCTTGAAATAGATGGTCATCTGGGATGTCCTGGAGTGAAATTACTCCTCTGGGAGCAGATGCACAGAGATGGAGTAATTTGGAGTAAGGGATAGTATTTTTATAGAAAAGGTGGGTAGGAGGAAGTATAGTCCAGGTAGCTGTAGGAGTAAGTGGGTTTGTAGTAGATGTCCATATTGCCAGAGATGGAGATAAAGAGGTCCAAGAAGGGGTAGGGGGTGCCCGAGATGGTCCAGGTGAATGTAAGGTCAGAATGGAAGGTGTTAGTGAAGTTGATGAACTGTTCAACCTCCTTGTGCGAGTATGACGTGGCACTGATGCAGTCATCAATGTAGCAGAGGACAAGGTGGGAGATGGTGCCAGTGTAACTGCAGAAGATGGACTGTTCCACATATCCGATGAAGAGGCAGGAGACCATGAAGGTGCCCATGACTACCCCTTTGGTCTGAAGGAAATGGGAGGATTCGAAGAAGAAGTTGTTGAGGGTGAGGACCAGTTCGGCCAATTGAATGATAATGTGTCGGTGGAGGGGTACTGATTGGATCAGTGGGATAGGGAGAAATGGAGGGCTTGGAGGTCTTTACAGTGGCAGATGAACATGTACAGCAACTGGATGTCCAAGGTGAAGATGAGGCATCGGGGGCTGGATAACTGAAAGTCAAGAAGGAGGTAAAGGGTGTGGGTGGTGTCCCAAATATATGTGGGGAATTCCTCGACCAAGGGGGACAGGATGGTGTCAAGTGATGAGGAGATTACTTTAGTGGGGCAAGAGCAGGCGGAGGCGATGGGTTGACCGGGACTGTCAGGTTTGGGAATTTTGGGTAAGAGGAAGAATCGGGCAGTGCTGCATTCCTGGACTATAAGGTTCGAGGTTGTGGATGGGTGATCCCCTGACGTGATGAAGTTGTGGATGGTCTGAGAGATGATGGTTTGGTGAAGGGAAGTGAGGTCGCAATCGAGGGGGCAGTAGGAGGAGGTGTCCATGAGTTGGTGACTGGCTTCAGTTGTGTAGAGGTCAGTGCACCAAACTACCACAGCCGCCTCCCACCTTGTCCGCTGATTTAATGGTGAGGTTGGGGTTGAAGCAGAGGTAGTGGAGGGCTGCACTTTGTGAGGGTGAGAGGTTGGAGTGAATGAGAGGGGTGAACAAGTTGAGGCGGTCAATATCCTAGCAATAGTTGGAGGTAAAGAGGTTGAGGGTGGGTAACAGACCAAGGTGGGGTGTCCAAGAGAAAGTTTGTGGTGGGAGGAGGGGTCCTCGCAGGATGGGTGGGAGTCCCGATTGAAAAAGTAAGCGCGGAGGCAGAGGCGATGGAAAAAAAGTTTGATGTATAACCCAATTAAACGTTGGTGGTAGGACGATCATTTAGGCTAATCTATGGGAGGTCCAATAATGTGTTTGGTGTCTGAGTTAACAGAATTTTGTACCAGTTATGACTTCTGATTGTACGTGATAACTGTGATAACTGGAAGTGATCCCTGTGTGTGTGGAAGTCATACAAATTTCTGTCCCTTTGCTGTAGAAATTTTTTTTATTGCATGTATGTGTGATATGATCTCAGGGGATAGCAGCTGCTCTTGGCTCCTCATGTAAACAGTCTTAAACTAATTCCAGCTGCGCTGTCATTAGTCTTCCCTCTATATTTCACAGAACGGTCTGTTGCTGTGGAAACTGGCATTAAACGCACAGAATAGCCAATTTGAAAAAAATCTCAAATAAATCCATCGGCAAGAAATGTTTGCCGCATTTTTAGCATTTCACAAATACTGTAATTTATAACAATACTTGTCATCATTAACTTGGAAACAACAACTCAAGCCTACAAACATTATCAGAAATGATAATTACTCACTTTGGTTTTAAATACTGTTCAATTGATGGTGTCTAATGGTTGCTACAGACTGCACACAGAGACACTTACAGTGGAGCGAAAATCACATAATAACAGAAGTAAACTTGGGTTCAATTCCATTTCTCAAATGTCCCCCATTTCATAAAACAAAACTAAATAAAATACATGCATCATAATTTGTGGTTACAAATTACATAAGTTACCTAATTTATGTGGTCATTATCATTCATTAACTTATAATGAATGTGTGTTAACTCTAATGAGTTCCACTTTCATCAGTCTATGCACATGCTTTGCATATACAGCTTTTAAGTCATGCAGGTCTCTCAATGATAGGCATGTGCATTCCCACTGGCTGTTCCTCTGGATCAACTTGTTCCAGAATGATATTTCTTCTTCGGGTTATATTGATCCCATGGCTAGTGAAAGTTCCAGCAAACCCTGTTGCAGATCCATTTCTGTCACTTGGGAACAGTGTCCCTCTGGGAATGATGGTCATTC
This sequence comes from Chiloscyllium plagiosum, assembly GCF_004010195.1. Classification (NCBI taxonomy): domain Eukaryota; kingdom Metazoa; phylum Chordata; class Chondrichthyes; order Orectolobiformes; family Hemiscylliidae; genus Chiloscyllium; species Chiloscyllium plagiosum. Next base: position 63,989,306 of record NC_057724.1, read on the forward strand.
TGGACTCTACAGTAAGATCCCACTTCTCTCTGATCCACTGCTTCTAGTTAAGAATTGGCTCTGAATGTAAATGTCTCTAGTTGTGATTATATATCTGGTCATTTGTGTTCACCAAAATGACTGAGGTAACGACTGCCATACATACGTATTAAGTTGTCACATGGCTGACTTTTCCTGAGATAATTCAACATTTGCAATCTGATTGATTCTCCACTGCTCAGCCCTTGGCACTAACTTGGTGTTTATCAAAGTGAGCTGCCAAGTACTGCACTGTTTACCTGTTGGGACTTTGCACCATCTTATTGGCGGGAAGGATATTTGGAAGAGTGATGTAAAGAGGGCAAAATAGGGCTTTAATGAGATGCAAACATTTGGAAATAAAACAGTCACCCTGCGAGGGTGAGATTCTGAAGTCACCATTTAAGTCTTGAGGGGAAAATTGGAAGAATCAGAAATTTTTCATTTTGTTTTGACAATACCTGCCACTGCTCTCGCCAGACTCGAGGGAGGGGAACATTACACAAGCATCTTCCTCGACATTCTGTATAGCCATTGGACTCATTCTGTTTTAACCCAGTAAGTGAGCAAGGATTTGAGGCTGCACAGCAGGAGTCACAACCTAAAGGAGCAATGTGAGTATGGATATGGACAAAGGTACCTTTCAGTATGTATCAAGTCTCCTCTCAAACACAGTGCTTGAATGTGGTGTTTTGTACAGCTCCTCCCATGTAATATCCACTGGAATACTAAAAACACCTGATGATAATTCTGCCAAATTCTAAGTAGCTAGTCCACAAAGAATAGGATGCAGGTGCAGTAACAATAACTGCTGTACAGCTGAGCCATGGACTAATTTGGCACAGCTTCACAGATGAGTACAATTACTTGGAGGTCTCAGCGCAACAAAGATTTTTCTTCTCTCCTCAATCTCCCTTTGGAGTAAGTAAAACCTTCCCAACTCTGGAATAGTCAACAAATCCTACTCCTCAACATGCGCATTGTTTGCTGTTCATGTGGTTGATTAGGTATCATTGGCTAAGTAACAACATACTCATAACTGAATACATAGATTCAAGTTTCACTCCAGCACACTGCCTAGTCCCTTAAATAGGTGCACTACAGCCTATGACACGAGTTTGAAGCAGAACAGAGGAATTCCTCTTTGTTAATATTTCCCATCTCAACCACCATCACTAAAATACATTGGTTCGACCACTTTTGGAATACAGTGTGCAAGTCTGGTCTCCCTCCTGTCGGAAGGATGTTATGAAACTTGAAAAGGTTCAGAAAAGATTTACAAATATATTGCCAGGATTGGAGGACTTGAGCTATGGGGAGAGGCTGAACAGGCTGGGGCTGTTTTTCCTGGAGCGTCGGAGACTTAGGTGTGACCTTATGGAGGTTTATAAAACAATGAGGGGTATGGATCGTGTAAATAGACAAGGTCTTTTCCCTGTGGTGGGGGATCCAGAACTAAAGGGCATAGGTTTATGGTGAAAGGGGAAGAATTTAAGTGGGACCTAAGTGGCAACTTTTTCATGCAGAGGATAGTACATGTATGGAATGAGCTGCCAGAGGAAGTGGTGGATGCTGGTACATTTACAACATTTAAAAGGCATCTGAAGGGGTATAGGGGGAATAGGAAGGGTTTAGAGGGATATGGGCCAAATACTGGGAAATAGAACTAGATTAGGTTAGGATATTTGGTCAGCATGGACAAGTTGGACTGAAGGGTCTGTTTCCATGCTGTACATCTCTATGACTCTATGACTCTATATGATTATGACCTCACTCCTCTTGCATGGGACTTGGCTGTGATCACATTGGTTGCTGGGACTCCCACATTTCAACAATGGCTACATTTCAAAAGTAACGCTAACTTTGAGATGTCTTGGGTCTTGAAAGCTGTTACATAAATGTGAGTCTTTCTTCCTGTGTTTTGTTCCTAATTATCATTCAAGAAAAACAAAACCAAAATCAGAACTTTCAATGATCCAATAATTTTTGAAAAATATTGTTTGGTTCTGTCAATTTGTACATTCTTTGAAATCACATGGGACGGCACCAGGAACCTGGGTTCGATTCCAACCTCGGGCGACTGTCTGTGTGGAGTTTGCACATTCTCCCCGTCTCTGCGTGGGTTTCCTCCGGGTGCTCCGGTTTCCTCCCACAATCCAAAGATGTGCAGGTTCGGTGAATTGGCCATGCTAAATTGCCCATAGAGTTAGATACATTAGTCAGTGGTAAATGTAGAGGAATGGGTGGGTTATTCTTCGGAGGGTCGGTGTGGACTTGTTGGGCTGAAGGGCCTGTTTCCATACTGTAGGGAATCTAAGGGAATCTAATCTAATGATCTTGCTGCTATCATTTTCTTATCCTTCTTCTGTGTCCATCTTATGGTTTTGACACCAAGTTATGAACCGCTGCTGCTAATCATGATGAGTCCCTTCAGCTAGTGGTTGTTCTTTTCCCAATGAAAAGCCTCCCTTGTCACCAAGTCTTGGGAAATACATAGTAAAGTCTTGGTCCTACAAAGCTGGAGGCTTCATTGGGGAAAGCACTGCATTGTGTAACTATCATGAAGGAGAAGCATCTTCTCTAGAAACACTCACCATTGTTACACTGAACAAGGATTCAGGTTACTGACAGTCAGTGGAAAGGTAGATTTCATGGAATCAAGAAGATCCATAAAATTCTGAGAGTTAACAATATCATCATTAGTTCCTATGCTACCTATATACTTCCCACTTGGCTCATGTTCCCCTCTGAACATTCCCAAAGACCTTTTGGTCTCCATTCAGTGTTTCCATGTTGAGTTGGTTGACTTGACCAGACCATTCACCAAACAGGAGAAGTTTGTAGATGCTCTGTGGAGAAAGTGAGCTCATCTTAGATGCTGGTGCATACCAGGTTGTGGATCTACTACGATCCCATTCATTTGGTGCATGTCTTTGAAAAGGCTACACAGGAGATCTATTTCTGACACAGCAGCATAGCAGTTTGCACTGCTACCTCATAGCGCCATGGACCCATGGTTTGATTCCACCTTTGGGCACCTGTCTGTGTGGTGTTTGCACATTCTCCACAGTGTCTGCATGGGTTTCCTCCAGATACTCCAGTTTCCTTCCACAGTCCAAAGATGTGCAGGTTAGGTAGATTGGCAATGCTAAATTGCACATAACCTACACATTGCTGTACACTAGGTATGAGTAATGCAGGGCTATGGAGATAGGAGAGTGGGATTAGTCTGGATGGAGTGCTCTTTGGATGTTTGGTGCAGACTTGATGGGCCAAATGGCCTGCAGCTGCACTATAGGGATTCTATTATTCCATTGACACTCTACTAATCCCCTTCCCTTCATAGTAGATGCTAAGTTCACCTTCCAGCTGATTTGTCACACTGAACCAAAACAGTCTATGGCTTCCTTGAACTCTGTGACTCACCATATTAATCATGAGCTACACTGTCTGCATGGGAACTTCCCTGAATTATTGACTTCAATGGTGGGGTGACTGAGAAGTTGCCAGTGAGGCAGCAAGATCAATATCTTCAGAAACATATTTCACTACAGGCTTATGAGAATTGTAGGAGGTTAAGACATTGAATCACTAAATAAGAAAAAAACAACTGAAATAGAGAATCCACTGAATGCACAGAGACTCCAGCATTGAGCTGAAGGCAATTATTGTCATTGCTTCTTCTTCCAGTGCAGTTAGATGACAGCTATCCCAATCCTGTAATCTGACGTTCACTGATATCGTATTTTCTCCTGAAGAAGGATTGTATAATCTTAGCTGGCTGCTGAAAAATCTGAATCGTGCAGTCACAAAGATACAAGGATCTGGGAAAAGAATATGAGAACATGAGATGGGGCAGTTAGCACTGCTGCCTCACAGTGCCAGGAACTTGGGTTCAATGCCAACCTCAGGCGACTATCTGTGTGAAGTTTCCACATTCTCCCTGTGTCTGCATGGGTTTCCTTCATGTGCTCTGGTTTCCTCCCACAGTCCAAAGATGTGCAAGTTAGGTGGATTGGCCATGGGAAATACAGGGATAGGGTAGGGGGCTGTGTCTGGGTGAAATGCTCTTCAGAAGATTGGTGTGAGTTCGAAGGGCCAAATGGCCTGCTTCCACACTGTAGGGATTCTTTGAGGAACAGGAATAGGTCATACAGCCACATGGTGTCCTTCTCTACTCAGTAAGAATCTGACCTTGGCTTCATTTCCACTTTGTCGGTTTCCTGTCATCTTTGTCTCCCTCATAGTTCAAACATCTCCTCAACCAAACCTTGAATATTTTTAGTGACTCAGCCCCCACAACTCAAAGGGATACAAAATTCCAAAAATTCACAACCACTTTGAGAAATTCAATTTCATCCCCATCATAAATAGAAGACTCCTTATTTCAATATGATGCCATATTGTTCTAGACCTACCGGTGAGCAGAATCATCCTCTCAGCATTTGTCCTGACCAGCCCCATCACAACCTTACATTTTTCAGTAGGATCACTTCTCATTCATCTGAACTGAAATTCGTATTCGTCTCAATCTGCTCAAGATTTTCTTATAAGAAGTTACTTCTTCAGAGGAATCAAATTAATGAATCTGTACAGAATGTCCTCCTTTCTCAGCAAAACTCAAGTTCTGTGCACCAAGTTACTATTTACATGGAAATAATTGTCACCTCTGCATTGATCTGAGATATTAATTGTGCAACATCCTGCATAGTTCTAGCAAGACTTCCCTACTACTATTTTCCATCTCCATTACAGTAGAGACTAACATTCCGGTTTGCTTTCTTAATTAATTGTGAGTTTAGAAGACTGAGAGGGGATCTGATTGAGAGAGTTTAGAAGACTGAGAGGGGATCTGATTGAGATATATAAGATTATTAAAGGATTGGACACTCTGGAGGCAGGAAACATGTTTCCGCTGATGGGTAAGTCCCGAACCAGAGGACACAGCTTAAAAATACGGGGTAGACCATTTAGGACAGCGATGAAGAGAAACGTCTTCATCCAGAGAGTGGTGGCTGTGTGGAATGCTCTGCCCCAGAGGGCAGTGGAGGCCCAGTCTCTGGATTTGTTTAAAAAGAGTTGGATTGAGCTCTCAAGAATAGTGGAATCAAGGGTTATGGAGAGAAGGCCAGAACAGGATACTGATTGAGGATGATCAGCCATGATCATAATGAATGGTGGTTCAGGCTTGAAGGGAAGAATGGCCTACTCCTGCACCTATTGTCTAGAATGCAGGTACAGCAAGTAATTAATGCTTGTGTTTTAAGTATGAGGACTCCCAGAATCCTTTGCACTGAAGGATTCCGTACCATCTCTCTATTTACATAATATTCTTCTCCTGTTCTTCCAAGCAAAGTAGACAACCTTACATTTTCCCAAATTTAACTTTATCTGCCAATTTTTTGCACAGTCCCTTTTCCTATCTATATCCTTGCTTGGAATCCACTTCACAATTCTTTACCCACTTACCTTTGTGTTTTTGGCAAAAGCGTCTATAATTACTCTGTCCCTTCTCCAAGTCACTAATATCGATTGTAAATAGCTGAATTATATTTTACCTATCCTCTCTCAATGTTCATACATCACTCACTTTCCACTGAATGTCATTAGATAGCAACAAGAAAGGGAAGATTTGCATTGATATAGTGTCTTTTATAACCTCATGGAGTAATTGGAGAAAATAGCACTGATGCATTTGAGCACGAGCTAGATAAGTATGAGGTAGATAGCATTACATAAGAAGAGTCCTAGAAGGAACATATAGAGCATAAATGGAGCACAGCAGCAATGGGATAACTGACCAGATCATCTGCTTTAGTGATGTTGGTTATGATATTTACAGAGGTCGTCTTCAAATCTGCTCAGAGGGTAGAGGAAGCCTTGTTTTATTATCTTTTCCAAAGGATGGATATCCAGGAGGAATTTTCCTCTGTTAAATCAAGAGCACTTAGTCAAATTGTAGTATCCCAATTTCTGCTCCAGGGAACTAACTTAAATCTACTGGGGTAATTATCATTGGGTTCCTTACTCAACAGCACATATGTTGATTTTCATCTTCATTTATAAAACTGTGCAGTGCAGCAGTATTACTGTTTATGTTGTGGTCTGGTAATCCATGACCTTCAGAGTTGTTACGAAAATATTGACATTTTATCATGAACATGGATAGAAACTTAAACTGTGGAACCCATGTTTAAACCTAACTGGACTCTGCAATTTGCAAACTGCGGAGCACAAACAGACAGTATTCATGCAGCCAGGCCTTGGACAATCAACTTCCCACCGAAACCAGACAGACCTGGAACTGCCGGGCCAGGAGCTAATGGCCACATTGTTTCAGAATGAAGCATTATTTATTCCTCCAGTGAATCTGCTTTGTTAGAAGAATGTTACACAGACCTGGTAGCATGCAGCTTAGTCGGAGGCCAGAGGCATAGCGTGACAAGGAGAGCACTTGAATATGAAGGTTTAAAACCATGTTCTGCAGCATTAAAATATGGAAAATTGTCACTTCGTGGGATCATGCTGCTCCTGTCTAATGTTAGCACAGGTCACAGAATCTTCACGAAGGGCGTGAAGAGGGAGATAAAAGGAACACCTAGAGCCCCAGCTCTCTGCAGTTTGCACCTCCTTCTCCAGAGAACACCTTCAATAGGCAGCTGAGCCACCATCATCCCCAGCTCCTTGTGCCTTGTTGTGAGCACCATCAGACTGACCAGATCCAGGGAGATCTCCTCGGTGAGGCAACCTCAAAATCAGAACCCGCCCTAGGTCGGAGGGGGTGTCCAAATCAAAGACTGAACAGTCTGAAACATCAGACAACCCTCAAAGACTGAGGAACAGTCTGTCCCAATTTTATTGAATGGTTATTACCAGTCCCTTCAGACAAAGAGTTCAAATACAGTTGTAGGGTTTTGTGGATTGGGTGCAGTGAATATTCAGAAGTGCTTGTCTGAAATAGTCCTGATGAAGGGCTTTTGCCTGAAACATCGATTTTCCTGCTCCTCGGATGCTGCCTGACCTGCTGTGCTTTTCCAGCATCACTCTAACCTAGACTCTGGTTTCCAGCATCTGCAGTCCTTGTTTTTACCTAGAAATAGTTTTGAGACTGTTTACTGAGAGATTTAAGATTGTTTACTGAAGAATCTTGTGAAGAAATTGATACAGTTTGACAGAGTTTGATTAAAATACAATAGGAGAGTCTGAAAAATATTGTTTTTCCCTGATAAAGTGTTCAATCAAGTTATATTGAACCTTTCACTAACTCTTGTCCCTTTTATCTATCTCACCGCGTAACACACCTAGCAAAAAGGGTTACTGCAAACTGGTCAAGGTAAGGCAAGTACATTTACCAATGCTTCACTATACAGCAATACAATGAAGTGAGGGTATAGATCTTGAAGAAGAACCTCACATTTACACTTGCTCTGTTGTAAATTTTTGCATACTAGCAAAACAGTTACAGTTCACGACTGAATGAACGTCTACTTCCCAGTGGAAATGTAAACATGTTCCTACACACGCTCTTTTGTTATCAATTCAATTAAAGAACAAATCACAGGAGAGAAGCACTTACTCACCCGACTCATGTTAATAGATCACTTAGAATTCACCTTGGAACTGGGAACAACTCAGCATCACTAACCATTCATTCAGCAAGGCAAAGAATGCCAAGATCAGGAAGAATTATACAGCCGGTTTAGTCATTCTGTATATAATCAATGTCAATCATCCTACTAGAAAATTAAACCCTTATATTTCTAACAAGTCTGGTCCCACACTGACAGTAAAATTGGCCAAAATGGTACCCATTTTAACAAAGGCTACTAAAGCAAGTCACATGAGCTAGCGAACAAGGAGACAAACCAAAAAACAGTTACAAATCAAAAACATCCATGCTGTTTTGCTGAAGCTTTGAAGCAGTCAGAGGTCACCAAACATTAAATCTGATGCCCTCATTTTATTGGAATTGAAACGAATCCACCAAGTGCTGGGTGTACGTGGCATATCAAAGCAACTTGATGAGTATTAATAGTTTGGAGAAAACCTTGAATTCCAAAGTATTAAAGGCCACCACAACAAGTAATGAAAGTTTAAAATGCAGCTAACATTTCTCCTAAGTCAAAGTAAGTGCCAATTCTTTCACAAAAATATAACATTTGACTAGCAACACACTAAACAATAAGGCATCTCAGTTTACAGTGAAATTAATAACCAATTACACTTAAAAATGGTCTCAGATGACAAAGGAAGAATCTAAAACCATAGTGCTTAACATCCCTTCGTAGATTGTAATTGCAAGTTACTCACAAGGACATCTTACCTTAATCTACAAAAAGTACACAAAAAGAACATATAAAGTGGAGCAAGAAAAACACCTAACTGCTTCTTCCACAAACCAATCTGATGTATCATGAGTTCTAGTCAAAGTGTTTAATATACTGAGACAAAATATGTACAAGGTGTCAATCTTGGCCCAGTAAGGAGCACTCATAACTCTGAGTCAGAGCATTGAAAATTCAACTCTTATTCCAAAGACATGCACATAATTCAGACTCAAACATAAATGCAGTAAAGAAGAACCCAGCACTGTCGTAAGGGTAAGATGTTAAACCAAGGTCTTGTCTAGCCTTCGGGTAGATGTGGAAGTTCCCATGTTATCATTTTATAAAAGATCAGGGGAGTTCACCCCAGAGCCCTGGCCAATGTTTATCCCTCAACCAATGTCATTAATTAGACTATCTTGTCATTATTAGGAATCTTCTGCATGAATTTGCTGTCATGTTTTCTTATAATTATCACTATACTTCAAGGTTAAAGTATTAAATGGGCTTAAAATGCTTTGTTATATTACAGCCGAGGTTGGAGGCATGGACTGCCATCATTAACCCTGCTACTCCAAAGCTTACAATGTGTATTTAAGTGATGCACCCAGTTACCAATATGGCTAGTTGTACACCTTAGGAACAGAATAAAAGATCCATTAACAGCTTTCTTTAATAATCAACAAGAATTACTGATATATTCTAGAACAGAGCTGATAACACATACTTTACACAAGAAAACATTAATACTTACTTTTCAGAAGTTGGGTTTGAAGAATATCATCCAATAATTGTTGATTCTTGAAGGGGAAAAGGATAAAGTGTGAAGTGTTCCAAATGACCTTCAGTCAGAGTCCTGGCACACATATTTGGGTCATACCAAAAACCAGTATTTGCCTCTGGGACCTTTGCAGGCACAGTTCATTCACGGATTGCCAAGAAAAACCCTTGCAGACATCTTTCAGGAGAGTAGTTGGACCAAGATTTCAGTTGTCATATTGAAGTTACAGCAAGATTTTCTCAGAAAAGAAATGGAAGGTAAACCAAGTGGCTTATCTCTCACTACAGGCTGTGACCAAAATGAAATCCAAACAGTACCTGAAACATTTAACTCTATGCAAGTGACATCGAGCAGTCCAATCCAACAGCTCCACAAGTATGGCTGCTGGATGGCTCAAACCATCTGATTTCTAAGGAGTGATTTTGTCGTAATGTCCTTTCTATAATCTCTTCGAGAGAAAGGCTTGGATATCCGAATCCACCACCGTTCATAACCCTTTCTTATGAAACCTAAAATAAAGAGAGTTTAGAGTCTTCATAACAAAATGCAATTTCATTCTTTATTTTCTGCAATTGATAATTACTTCCTCGTGCCCATAGTTTATCAAGGAATCTGACACATAATTGTCTACCTTCAAATTCTCACTATTCAACTCTGGTCACAGGCAACATTACTTCTTATCCTAGCAGCATTGTGGATTTTATATTTTAACATCTCCAAGAACATTTTATCATCGCTCTTCAGTCTGCCTCCACACGGTTTGATCATTAGATCATAATTCAGAGATCTAGCCAATGATCTGGGGCCCAGATGCAAATTCTGCCACAGTGGAATCTAAAATCACTAACAATCTGGGAATCAACTAAAATTCTGGAATTAAGAGTCTAATGATGTCAATTGTCGGGGGGAGGGAAAATATACCATTTAGTGTTCAAATGCCTTTTAGGGAAGGAAAGTGCTGTCCTTAAAGAGCTTATGAGACCAAGCCCACAGCAAAGTGGTTGACTTTTAACTGGCCCATCCAGCGTTGAATTAATAAAAAAATTCCAATCACCACAAGCTACATTGGTGATCATCATATTCCCAACAGTTCCTTTTTAAAGGAGCTAAACAAATTAGTGACAGTGTTTTTGCCGAAATTCTATTCAAAAATACTAACACAAACATTTAGTGCCATCAATTTGGGACAGCATGGTAGATCAGTGGTTAGCACTGCTGCCTCAAAATGCCACAAACCTAGGTTCAATTCCAGTCTCCACACTGTCTGTGCGGAGTTTCCAATCTTTCCCTGTGTCTGTGTGGGTTTCCTCCAGGTGCTCTGGTTTTCTCCCACAGTCCAAAGATGCCAAGGTTGGGTGAATTGGCCATGCTAAATTGCCCATAGTATTCAGGGATGTGTAGGTTAAATGCATTAGTCAGGGCAAATGTAAAGTAATAGGGTAGGGGAATGGGTCTGGGTGGGATACTCTTCAAAGAATCAGTGTAGATTTGTTGGGTGAAATGGCCTGTTTCCACATTGTAGGGATTCTATTCTATGAAAAACTTTATATATCCATTTAAAATGTTCAAATCTAGGACCTTTGGGTATTACAAGTTCAGTAGTCAAACTTCAAAGTCATCGTTGTAATTCTTAGTCTCCCAGGGATCTCAAACACTATTTCCTCCTGTTTCTCCTTTGGTGCATTGATTTTAATTTCTCCAAATGTTCTAGCTTTTGGGAAACTCCCTTCAGTTTGAAAAAAATAGCAAATATACTTTCTCTATTCAAGAAAGTTGGAAGACCGAAAGCAAAAAACTACAAATCAGTTATCCTAACATCTGTCTTTGGGAAAATGATAGTGTCTACTATTAAGGAGATTATAGCAGGGCATTTAGGAAATTTAGATTAGATTCCCTAGAGTGTGGAAACAGACCCTTGAGTCCAACAGGTCCACACTGATGCACATAACACTATGGGAATTTAACACAGCCAATTCACCTGACCTGCACATCTTTGGATTGTGGGAGGAAACCCATACAGACACAGGGAGAATGTGCAAACTCCACACTGACAGACAGCCGAGGCTGGAATCGAACCCAGGTCCCTAGCACTGTGATGTAGCAGTGCTAACCACTGAGCCACCATGTTGCATGTAATCTTAATGTAATCAATCAAATTCACATAGCATTATGAATGGAAAATCATGTTTGACAAATATTTCAGTGTTCTTGGAGGACATAGCAAATTATGTGAATAAGGGGCAAACCAAAGCTGTGTTGTATGTGCTGAATTTGGATTTCCAAAAACATATTTGACAGGGTGTTTCATCAAAGGTTGCTATACAGCATAAGAATACCTGATGTAGCTTAACATATCAGCATGGATAGACTCAACATAAATGGGCTGATTTCAGGTGGTGCTGAAAATGTGTTGCTGGAAAAGCGCAGAAGGTCAGGCAGCATCCAGGGAACAGGAGAATCGACGTTTCGGGCATAAGCCCTTCTTCAGGAATGAGGAAAGTGTGTCCAGCAGGCTAAGATAAAAGGTAGGGAGGAGGGACTTGGGGGAGGGGCGTTGGAAATGCGATAGGTGGAAAGAGGTCAAGGTGAGGGTGATAGGTCAGACTGGGGTGGGGGGCGGAGAGGTCAGGAAGAAGATTGCATGTTAGGTAGGTGGAGC
>NC_057724.1:64001270-64011679 GCF_004010195.1 Chiloscyllium plagiosum
CTTGGAGGGAGGTGAGGGGGGAGGTGTGGGCGCAAGTCTTGCACCTCCTGCGGTTGCAGGGGAAGGTGCCAGGAGTGGAGGTTGGGTTGGTGGGGGGTGTGGATCTGACGAGGGAGTCACGGAGGGAATGGTCTTTACAGAATGCTGAAAGGGGAGGGGAGGGAAATATATCCTTGGTGGTGGGGTCCGTTTGGAGGTGGCGGAAATGACGGCGGACGATACACTGTACATGGAGATTGGTGGGGTGGTAGGTGAGGACCAGTGGGATTTCAGGTGGGCAAATTACAACACAGGGATCAGTGCTGATGCTTCAATTCTAACTGCCCACATGCCAGGATTAAATGAATGGTTTCTAAATTTGTTGGTAATAAAATGATAGGCAAGAGAGTAAGCTATGAAGAGGACAGAAGGAACGGAATGCACAAGATTAAGTGAATGGGCAACATTTGTTCAGATGGAATATAACATGGCAAAATGTATATGTTCTGGACTAGGCCAGACCACTCAAAACATTCTTAAGTCGACAGCCCAGATCATAACTTTGCAATTTGGTTCAGTAAGTGTACAGTGAAAATTACCTGGATTAAATTAGCGAGGTTGACTGGCCGGTTAAAAACAGACTAAAATTTATTCACAAAATTACACAATGAGACACAAAGAACAGAATAAAGAACTCTTACAGAACTCAGTCAATCCCAACTAGACCTAATTATGCTGTTCCGAATACACACAACTGTCCCAATACACAAACTCCCTAAAAAACCAGTACAAATGGAACACATGCTTACAGGTCAAAGCTAGAAAGGGCAGAAAGAGAGAGTTTGTTTCCACACAGCTCACTGTTGAAGTCCCAACTAGTTCTGGACTGAATTAAATTGCTCAGCTCAGCTGACCACCCCCCTTTCTTTATACACGTCACTTCTAAAACATGAGCACTTCAGCCTGAAGTCTCATCTGTTTACATATAAACAAAAAGACCTCTCAATACCCTTTAATCTCTGTACCAAACCAGACTGATCAGAGCATGGTCTGGTTTATTACCCTCTGGAAAAACTCAAGGACAGAATATCCTTGAGCCAAGTAGCAGCTTTTAGAAAAACAAACTGGACTAGCTTTGTGACATTTACTTGTCCACTTTGGCAAGCAGAATAGAAAAACAGTATGTTCATTAAAGGGAGAGGGATTGCAAAACTCTGAGAAACAGAGGGATCTGGGTGTCCATATACATTGATCATAAAATCTTAGTATGCGGGTACACTAAATGACTCAGAGGCAAATAGAATATTGTTGTTTATTGTAAGGGGTTACAGTATACATTTACAGATTTGTTCAATTGATTTTTGTAACTGTGCGAAATCTCTTATAAGCAAAGCTTGGGCAGTTTGGACCTGTAACCACTGGAGTTTACAAGAATAAAAGGTGACCTTGTTAAATGTATAAGGACATGAGGGGATTTGACAGGGTAGGTGCTGAAAAACATTTTGCCCCAATGGGAGAGGCTAGAACTGAAGTCACACGTAAAAGCATAAAGGGCTACTCATTTAAGATGGAGATTAGAAATTTTGTTTTCTCTCAGAGAGTTGTTAGCCTGCAAAATTCTCTTCAACGAGAACAGTGGAGAGTGGGTCCTCGAATATTTATAATCCTGAGTTAGATTAGAATCAATGAATCATTAGGTTTTACAACTACTTATATGCCATTTCCCAGCACTTGACCTGTAGCCTTGTGTTCCAAGTGTTCATCAAAATACTTCTCCAATGCTGTGATGGCTCCTGCCTCTGCCAAATTTCCAAGCAGTCAGTTCCAGATACCACCACCTTCTGGGTGGCAAAAAAAAATCCTTAAATCATCTCAAAACATCTACTCCTGATCTTAAACTGATGTCACCTGGTTATTGACCCCTATATTAAAAGGAAAGGTTTCTTTCTAACTACTTGATAAATGCCCCTCATAATTGTGCATCTCCATTTTGTTCCCTCCTCTCAGCCTTCTCATTTCTGAGCAAAGCAACACCATCTACATCTCCTCTTGTCATAGCTGAAACTCTCCAGTCCGGGCAACATCCTGGTGAATTTCCCCTGCACCTTCTCTGAAACAATTAGTTCCTTTACAGACAAGGGAGACTGGTATCATGTCACCAGGTTGTCCTTTATTTACACAGGCATAGAACTTGACACCAGTCTGGATACCTCAGAGCCTACTCTCAAAATGAACAGGACCTCTTGTGCATATCTGTCAGCCAGGGCTTCATGATTGGGCTGGGTTAACAGCCCCAATCAGAGAATTCATATTCTATGAGGTCCACTTGGCTGACCTTGTTACAATCACTACATCCCTCCCCCTCTAATTCTGGAGAGATAGAATGGTTATTTCTATTGCTGTCTCTCCTGGGGTGCTTTCATACTGGGTCTGGTTCCTCTGACTCAGCCTTGGATACAGGCAACATGCACTAGACTGTAGCCCTCCTCTTGAGCCCAGAGCATCTCGGAAGATTCATCCTCTTCTCCAGGCGGAAAGGTATCGAGGCTGCGACATCTGCAGGTTTCTTTGAGATGGAAGGGGACAATCCATAGCTTCCAAGAAACTTTCTGTCTGTTCTGAGAGGCCAGTTATGTTATAGTCCTGTTCATTTGTGAGATTGCAATTCTCATGTGGTCCTTGCGTTTGTTCAGGACCTCCTCACCTTCCCAATCTTGTATGTCACTGTCCTGACCTGACATTGGCCATGCCTCTCACCCATGCAAGGCTACTTCTATGGTTCCTACACCAAACTTCGTCCCCTGAAGTAAAATGTTTCTCTCATTTAGAGGAGTCTTGTGTCTGGCATTGGCATTCCTGATAGCGTTTCATACTGCCCCCCCACCCCACCCACCCCAGCAAGGTCTGGGAAGATCAGATTTAACCTGGTGTGGGGTCTTCTCCCCATTAACAACTCTGCTGGAGCTATCCCTGTAGTTGCATGAAGAACTGGGACTGTTGGTATCAAGTGAAGCCGTAGGCTGCTTCTTTAAACTTGCCTTCAAAGTTTGGATTGCTCTTTCTGCTGGACTGATGGATGGTATGGATTTGTCCTTATATGCCAAATGCCATTCCATTTTAGGAAATAATAGAATTCCCTGTTTTAAATGATGACCCGTTGCTTGTGATGAACACTTCTGGGTCTTGGATGTATTGCATGGATATATGTAATAAAATTCCATCCTCTGTGGTGGTCTGGTCTCATCGAGTCCAGAAGGGTTTCAATTCTGGTTGTGATAGCTCTTTCGATGTCCCTATCAGCACCAGCTATTTTAGTTTTGCACCCAATATCCAGTCAGATATTGTCAGTGGTGAAAGTTTAAATCAGAATGGACTCTTGTAGTGACAGCACCACCGGTGGGGATTCTGCTGGTGGGGGGGGGCAGGGCGACTCAAGGAATCCACATTTGCTACTTGGCTTCCCACACAGTGTTCCAACTTGTATTTGTACGCACTTAGAATAAGAACCCAGCATTGAATTTGAGCTGAAGTTATGGACGGCATGACCCTGTTCTCTTTGAGTAGCCCAATCAGGGGTTTGTGGTCCGTAACAGTATTGCTGGATGACTGCCAAAGCATCCCTGTCTATCTGGGTGTATTTGAGTTCTGCATCAGCCAATGTCTGGGAAGCAAACCATATTAGGCATTTTTCTCCATTGGGCCATAGGTGAGCCAACTCTACCCTGATACCCGTGTGGGAGGCATCGCATGTCAGTACTTAGGTAGCAATAGCTGCTTCCTCACTTCCCTAAAAGCTGTGGCTTGACTATGAGACCATTTCCAACACTGACCCTTTTTCAATAGCAGCTGTAAGGGGACCAGGATGGAGGCCAGGCTATGCATGGACTTTTCACAATAATCCACCAATTCAAGGAAAGCCCTAAGCTCCCATGCAGACATGGGAGCCAGGGCATCTTTGATCACCCCCACTTTATCTTCTAATGTATGTAATCCAACCTTATCGAATCTACAGCTTATGTTTGCCACTTGGCATGCCTGAAACACACATTTTTCCCTTCTAAGGCATACACCCGCTTTGGAAAAATGTTAAGGACCATGACCAAGTTCTCTAAATGTTCTTTATTAACCTTCCCTGTCATCAGCACGTCATCCAGATAAAGAGTGACAAGGGGTAGACCTTGTAAAATGTTCTCCATCATCCGCTAAAAAATTGGCAAGGCTGACGATACCCTAAATGGCAGTCTTGTATATTGGTGCAAACCCTAATGGTTATTAATTTTAGTGTACATCTGGGAATCCTAATCGAATTGGCACCTTCATGAAAAACAATGCCCCTGCTACCTTTCTGAATTTCACTTTGGGCTGTAAATCGCTTGTGGTTGATAGAACTTTGCTATTGCTCTCTCTTTTCCAAATTCCCTTTCCAAGTAAATCATCAGCATGACAGGCAAATCCCCTGCTCAACCATCAAGCCTGGTTCAATGGAGAGTGCAGGAGGGCATGCCAGGAACAGTATCAGGTTTACCTAAAAATGAGGTGTCAACCTGGTGAAGCTGCCAAACAGGCCTACTTACATGCCAAATAGCATAAGCAGCAAGTTATAGGCAGAGCTAAGCGATGCCACAACCAACATTTCTGATCTAAACTCTGCAGTCCTGCCATATCCAGTCATGAAAGCTGGTGGACAATTAAACAACTCACTGGAGACTCCACAAATATCCCCATCCTCAATGATGGGACAGTCCAACACATCAGCGCAGCAGATATGGCTGAAGCCTTTGCAACAATCTTCAGTCAGAGGTGCCGAGTGGATACTCCATCTCAGCCTCTTCAGTGGTCCCTAACATCATAAATTCCAGTCTCCAGCCAAACTGATTCACTCCACGTGATATTAAGAAATGGTTGGAGGCAAAGGCTATGGACCCTGACAACAATAGTGCTGCAGACTTGTGCTCCAAAATTTGTCACTTCCCTAGTCAAGCTCTTCCAGTACAATTACAACACTGGCATCTAACTGACAATGTGGAAACTTGTCCAGGTATGTGCTGTACTCAAAAAGCAGAATAAACTCAACCTGGTCAAGTGCCACCCCATCTACTCTTGATCATCAGTGAAGTAATGGAAGATGTCATTGATTGCGCTATCAAGTAGCTCAGCAATAACCTGCTCAGTGACACCCAGCCTGATTTCTGCCAGGGCCACTTAGCTCCTCTCCTCATTACAGCCTTAGTTCAAACATGGCCAAAAGAGCTGACATTCAGAGGTGAGGTGAGAGTGACAGTCCTTTTCATCAAGGCTGAATTTGACCAAGTGTAGCAAAACTAGAATCAGTGGGAATGAGAGGACAACTCTCCAGTGGTTGGAGTCTTACCTGACACATAGGAAGATAGATGTTGCTGTTAGGCATCAATCATCTCAGCTCCTGCTCCTCATCTGCAAGAGTTCCTCAGGCCAGTATTCTAAGCTCAACCATCTTCAGCTGCTTCATCAGTGATCTTCCCTCCATCACAAGCTCCAAAGTGGGAATGTTCACCGATGATTGCACAATTTTCAGAACCACTCACGACTCCTCAGATACTGAAGCAGTCTATGTTCAAATGCAAACTGATCTGGATAATATCCAGGGTTCGGCTGACAAGTGGCAAGTAATATTCATGCCACTAATATGCCAGGCTATGACCATCTCCAATAAGTGTCAAAATAACCACCACTCCTTGACAGTCAATGGTGTTAACCTCACTGAATCCCTCACTATCAATATCCTGGGGTTACCTTTGACCAAAAACTCTACAGGACTAACCACATAAACACAATAGTTGCATGAAAAGATAAGAGGCTAGGAATACTCCAGTGAGTAACTCACCTCCTGACTCCCCAAAGCTTTGTCCACCATCTACAAGGCAGAAGTCAGGAGTGTGATGGAATGCTCCACACTTGCCTGGATGGGTGAAGTTCTAACAACAGAAGCTTAACATCTTCCAAGACAAAGCAGCCTGCTTGATTGGCATCACATCCACTAGCATTCACTCACTCCACCACTGATGCTCAATAACAGCAATGTGCACTATCTACAAGATAGACTACAGAAGTTCACTAACAATCCTTAGACAGCTCCATCCATATGCACAGCCACTTCCACTAGACCACAAGAAATACAAGGTTGGCAGGAACATGGAAACACCATCACCTGCAAGTTCCCCTCCAAGCCACCCACCATGCTGACTTGGGAATATGTTGCCATTTCATCACTGTTGCTGGGTCAAAATCCTGGAATTCCTCCCTAAGGGTATTTTGGGTTAACCCACATCAGACGGACTGCAACAGTTCAGGCAGCAGCTCACCACCATTTTCTCAAGGGCAACTAGGGATAGGCAATAAATGCTGGCCAGCCAGCAATGCGCATGCCCCACGAGTGAACTAAATCAGAAGCAAACATAACTCAGTAAAGTCAGGAAATGGCCAGACAGGATAATTTAAGGCAGGATATGTGTAGTGGAATTTTGTACAGAATGAAGTTTATGGAAGGAGTAGTCAAGTCTGGAAACAACAAAGACATTCTCAAGTTTTGCAGCAGAAGAGAGAAGGAGATTTTAAATATATAGGCTGTAGTCTACAATCAACCATTGCTTGTCAATGCAGCGAAACCCTGAATTCAGCCTTTTTAACGTTATGTAAACTCAATTTAATTCTGTTACATTTATAACTATTTCAATACTTACTGTCCCTGTCTCCCTGATGGTTTCCTGGCCTCCATTCTGTATTTTCTTATTTAAAAACTCTGTAGGCTTGTTGCCTTAATAACTGCTTCAATGTTTTCTGGCCCCATAAGCCCAATAAAATCTGTCTGTGGCTCCATTAGCCTAATAATGTCTATGCATTATGCCCTGTTGGCATGGTATAAAAATTTTATAGCCCCACTGGACTAATAAAACTGTTTATGGCTCAGTTGGCTAAATAAACAAACTTTAAATGTTTGGCAAATCTTCCGGAGCTTTGAATATATGGAGCAAAATCCATCTTTAAGACACTCACTCCACCCACCTTAGCTCCGATCCAGGAAACAAAGTCGACACCACATGCACCAGCTTTCTTGTAGACCTCCTTCAGAGAATTCCCCACTTCCTCAGCTCTAGACTAAATAATATTTCCTTTAAAAATATCACAGTACCTTACTCTGCAGATCCATTAACTGAAAACAAATAAGAAACTGCCTGCAGGAAGTTGCCATTTTCAACACAGTTGTCCCGCTGGTTTTAAATTACTGTTGCTGCCACAAATTCACTTACGTCAGTGATGGAATGAGAATTTGCATGTGGCTCACTTATCCTTCAGTATCTCACCTGGAGTATCCTAAATCATGGATGTTGAAAGGCAATTGTGATCACAAAGGATTTGCAGCTGAGATCAGTTGTACTCTACCATCTCTTCATCCCAATTTGATCAAATACTCTACCATAGAATCGGGTCTATGTCTGTCTCCAGCCTTTCTGTCGGGGTCCGTAATTAAATGGAGGGCCAGACGTCTGGCACTCCATTGATTTGCAGCTATTCGTCCTGACTGGATGGATAAGCTGGCTGTGGCACTTTGCTGTTTAAGAACATGGACTGGCATGCCTGATAAAGTTGTCAAAACCATTGAATTGGCAAAGGACTTTTAACATTTTGTTGATTCTCTATGTCTTGTTCTCACCAGGACACTTTACAAATTTACACATTAAAGGGGAAAACCAACATTTCTATAGCATGAGAGGAAAGTGCCGTGGTAGCAGTGGAGAATGACACATTCATGCTGATTGACAGTTAAATTATATACTGTCTGATTGGTCAGGGCATTGCCCTGAGAAATGAACCAGTGAATGGCTGTTATCCAGTTTGTTGAGTAGAAACAGGAACAGTGCATCTACATGTTCATTCTGTCTGCAAAAGTTTAATGTCTGTTCGAAACCTACCTGCATCTCTTAGAGGGGAGAATTTTTAAAAGTTCATTTGTGGGACTGGGCATTGCTGACTGGCCAGCATTAATAGCCCATCGCTATTTGCCTTGAGAAGGTGGTAATGAGCTGCCTTCTTGAATCGCTGCACTCCACTTGCTGTGGGTTGACCCACAATACCGTAGGGAGGGAATTCCAGGATTTTGACCCAATGACTGTGAAGGAACGGCGGTATATTTTCAAGTCAGGGTGGTCAGTGGCTTGGAGGGGAGCTTGCAGGTGGTGGTGTTCCCAAGTACCTACTGCCCTTGTCCTTCTAGATGGAAGTGGTTATGGGTTTGGAAGGTGCTGTCTAAGGATATTTGGTGAATTTCTGCAGGGCATCATGTAGATAGTACTGAGTGCTGGTGGTGGAGGGATTGTATGTTTGTAGATGTGGTGCCAATCAGGTGAGTTGCTTTATGCTGGATGGTGTCAAGACTCTTGAGTGTTGTTGGAGCTGCACCTACCCAGGCAAGTGGGGAGTATTCCATCACACTCTTGACTTGTGCTTTGTAGATGGCAGATAGATTTTGGTGTGTCAGCAGGTGAGTTACTTCCCGCAATATCCCTAGTCTCTGACCTGCTCTTGTAGCCACTGTGTTTATGTGGTGAGTCCTGTTGAGTTTCTGGTCAATGGTAACCCCAAGGATGTTGATAATGGGGGTTTTAGTGATGGTAATTTCATTGAATGTCAAGGAGCGATGGTCAGAGTGCCTCTTATTGGTGATGATCATTGTCTGGCCTTTGTGTGGTGCCAATGTGACTTGCCACTTGTTGGCCCAAGCCTGGATATTGTCCAGATCTTATTGCATTTGAGTACAGACTGCTTCAGTATCTGAGGAGACAGGAATTGTGCTGAACACTGTGCAATCATTGGTGAACATCCCTACTTCTGACCTTATGACAGAAGGAAGGTCATTGATGAAGCAGCTGAAGATGGTTAAGCCTAAGACACTATCCTGAGGGACTCCTGCAGAGATGCCCTGGAGCTGAGATGACTGACCCCCCCACAACCACAAACATCTTCCTTTGTGCCAGGTATGACTCTAACCAGTGGAGTGTTTGCCCCTGATACCCATTGAATCCAGTTTTGCCAGGGCATCTTGATGCCATGTTTGGTCAAATGCGGTCTTGATCTCAAGGGCTGTCATTCTCACCTCACCTCTGGAATTCATCTCTTTTGTCCATGTTTGAACCAAGGCTGTAATGAGGTCAGGAGCTAAGTGACCCTGGTGAAACCCATACGGGCTTCACTGAGCAGATTATTGCAGAGCAGGTGCTGCTTGATAGCCACGTTGATGACTTTTCCATCACTTTACTAATGATGGAGAGTATACTGATTGGGAAGTAATTGGCCAGGTTGGATTTGTCCTGCTTTTTATGTATAGGACATACTTGGGCAGATTTCCACATTGTCGGGTAGATGCCAGTGTTATAAGTATACTGGAGGAACTTGGCCTGAGAGTGGTAGCTTCTGGAGCACATCTCCTCAGTACTATTGACGGAATGTTATCAGGGTCCAGTGCCTTTGCAGTATCCAGTGCCTCCAGCCTTTTCTTGATATCACGTGGAGTGAATCGAATTGGCTGGAGACTGGTATCTGTGATGCTGGAGACAATGGCACAGTGGCATTATCACTCGATTATTAATCCAGAAACACAGAATAACCTTCTGGGGACCTGGGTTCGAATCCTGCCATGGTGGAATTTGAATTCAATGAAAAGAACAAAAGTCTGGAATTGAGAGTTGACTGCTGACCATGAAACCATTGTCAATATTTGGGGAAAAACCCATCTGGTTCCCTAATGTCCTTTAGGGAAAGAAATCTGCCATCCTTACCTGGTCTGGCCTACATATGACTCCAGAATCAAAGCAAAGTGGTTGACTCTCAACTGCCCTCTGAAATGGCCTAGCAAGCCACTTAGTTGTATTAATCACTAGAAAGTCAATCCATTATTGTTGGAACAGCTGTGGGATCTGTTTACACAGGAAGAGAAATGAATTATAATGTACTGTGAGTTAGTGCACACTCCAAAGGCTTTGTGAACATGCATTAGAGGCTTTGTGCTTGACTGGAGTTGAGGTAAGATCTGATCTATCCACAGGGGCCACATCTCCAGTTTCAATCTCCCAGCTTCCACAGATCTGTTCTGGTTCACATGAGTCTCTGACAGCACCAACCAAGTTCCACCTGCTCCATTGGGCTTGACTTGGTACATGCAGGGAAATCCACCTTTGAGTGACCTATTATCTCCCCTAACTGAATGTCTGAATGGATAACAAGTGAATTGAAATTGAAAATGCTGTTAATGTCACCTTGAGAGTAGAGTGGTGCTGGAAAAGAACAGCAGTTCAGGCAGCATTTGAGGAGCAGGAAAATCGGCGTTTCGGGCAAAAGTCCTTCATCAGGAATACAGGCAGAGTGCCTGCAGGGTGGAGAGATAAATAAGAGGAGGG
>NC_057724.1:64012392-64027455 GCF_004010195.1 Chiloscyllium plagiosum
TGGGGTGAGGTGGGGGAAGGGGAAATAAGGAAACTGGTGAAGTCCACATTGATGCCCTGGGGTTGAAGTGTTCCGAGGCGGAAGACGAGGCGTTCTTCCTCCAGGCGTCGGGTGGTGAGGGAGCAGCGGTGAAGGAAGTCCAGGACCTCCATGTCCTCAGCTGAGTGGCAGGGGGAGTTGAAATGTTTGGCCACAGGGCGGTGTGGTTGATTGGTGCGGGTGTCCCATAGATGTTCCCTAAAGCGCTCTGCTAGGAGGCGTCCAGTTCCCTAAAGTGCTCTGCTAGGAGGTCCAGCCTTGCAGCAGCTTAACTCATGAAAGCTTGTGGCCATGATAAGCGTAACACAGACACTGGCAATGCCATCATTTTCCTGATCTAAGGTATAGCTGTGGCTACATCAAGTGGCAGATTTCATTGAGGATACCTTCAGTGAGGTCTGATGTTTGAGAAAATGGTCGAACAATGGAATGGCATCAGTTAATGCAAAGTGAGTCATTCGGATCAGAGAGTGAGGTTGGAGCCCAAATCCTGGACTTTATGGAATTTACTAATTGGCAACTGATTGGGGCAGCATGGAGGCTCAGTGGTTAACACTGCTGCCTCAAAGCACTGGGTTTGATTCCACCCTCAGGCAACTGTCAGTGTGAAGTTTGTATGTTCTTTTCATGTTTGCTTGGGTTTGAACTATCAAACCAGAAAGCTTGATAAAGCTTAGAAAATAAATGAATCATCCTTTATGCATACGTATCATTGAAAAAGTGAGTCAACCAACACTATTAGGAAGTGCAAGTTCATGCCCCACTAGTCAAATATATGTTAGGAAGCTGCCTTTACCTCCTGGCCCCAATCTGTAATCCCAGCAGACATATTGAAAGGATACAAACCGACATCAGTATCATTACCCATGAGCGATGCTGAGTTAAATGCTGTTGCTGTGCCCAGACATTTTTAGATTTAGAGTTTATTGTCATGTGTACTGGTGTGCAGGAATACAAGAATACAGTAAAAAGTGTGCAAAGTCCCACTCTCCAATGCCATTTTAGTAGACAAAAGACAGAATTAAAAACAGAGGCAGAAATAAAACAGCCAATAAAAAGAGAAAATGTCTCGGTCACTCCCCTGTCTCTGCCATGAGTCGCTCTCAGCCAGAAAAACAAAGTCCCTACCTCAGTCTGTGAACACTCAAGTGCCTCAAGTTCCCACACTCTGCCGGGACACCATCTCCTCTGCTGTCAGGTACCTGGGCCCTGCTGCCAACTCTAGGACGTTGTCATCACTCGACAGCGCTATCTCACCTCCCCTGGATGTCATTCCGCCAGGAGTCCATGCTGGGCTTCCGCTGAAGCTACCGGGTCCCGAACTGGGCTCCAACCCGACACTGGGCCCACCGCCACAAAGCTGCCAGTGCCTCAGTCTGGCTTACATTGCTGTTGCTGCTGCTTCCTGGGACCACCATTTTGGCAAAGGAACCCACCGCTACAAACTGTCCAGGAAGAGGACTACTCCTGCTACGGCCGACACTCCAGGAAGGGAATTTCTGCCCCTGACAGAGGAAAAAGAAAGAAATAAAACAAAATAAAGAAAGAGAAAAAAGGAAAGCAGACAGAAGTGGAGCAGCTCTCGGGTCTGGATTCGGGCACGAGTGCTGCTACACTGCTGTTGCCATCTTGGAATTAATGGTTGCCATATGTAATTCTTAACTCTAACTGTAACGCCTTACATACATTGCTTGTTATTGCAGCTCCACGTCTAAATAACCAAGGTTTACTCCTGCTCATCTTGCAATTTGAATTGGAATGACTCACAGAAAGGAATTTCTTGCAAGCGCTTGAAACTTAGCCCTGTGTAAATAGCTTATTTTCATAGAATCCCTACAGTGTGGAAACAGACCATTTGGCCCAACATGTCCACACTGACCCTCCAAAGAGTAACCCACCCAGACCCATTCCCCTACCCGATATTTGCCCCTGACTAATGCACCTAACCTACATATCCCTGAACACTATGGGGAATTTAGCATGGCCATATCACCTAAACTGCACACCTTTGGACTACAGGAGGAAACCGGAGCACCCGGAGGAAACCCACGCAGACACAGGGAGAATGTGCAAACTCCACATAGAGAGTTACCCGAGACTGGAATCGAACCCGGGTCCCTGGCACTGTGAGGCAGCAGTGCTAACCATTGAGTCACTGTACCACCCGTGCCATCACTGAATGAAGTAATGAACCACTTTCTTGATGTTTGCCAGTTCCTGGACATTGAATCAACCTAGTTCACTATTTCCTTCCCTGTGTGATTCCAAATCTATCAAGCCTTACAGAAGAGCCTTTGGAGATTTACCAACATTATGCCATGAACAAGCCTGAATAAACTGGGCTAGTTACCCTGAGTGTAAAGGGAAATGAATAGAGCCATTCCAATTTATGAGGAGTTTTGATAAAGCATGTGAAGAAAATCTGGCAGGTTAGAAATCAGAAGATATGGATTTAAGATAATTGGCAAATGAATGATTGAGGAGATGGGGAGATTTTCTTTTAAAGTGCAGCAAGTTATGATGATTGGTAATGAAATGCATGAACGCATGTAAGAAGCAGATGTATCAGTAACATTCAAAATGTGCATACACTTGGAAAGGGAGAATTTGCCAGTCAGAGGAATGAGCAAGAGAATGGGACTAGTTGGATTGCTCATTTCAATGATCACAAACACAATGAGCTGTATGGTCTCATTCTGTGCTATATGATGCTATCTTAAAGCATTCCTCACTTTTGGAGCAATTCCCATCTGATGTACTATTCCAGCTATGCCAGTGTCTCCAGTTTGTCGGAGCGATCTGAAAGGTAGGTGATTTTCCTATTCATTGGTTGTTCTGTGGTATGAGTGTCAATGTAGACCATGTACGGGGCCAAAAATGGTCAAACCGGGATTTTAAATTGGTGAATTTATTTCCCTGAAAAGAAACAGGAGGAACTGTAGTTCAACTTAACAACATACCAAGACCAATTTTCAGACAACAGCGTTCCATTTTGTAAGCAAGTTGGAATATTTTTGTGCCGTGACCTTTGACATGGCAATTTGTTTGATGCATCTCATTTCAAAGCAGCATGAACCCTGAGCTGGCTGTATTCACTGGCAACTGACCAATAAAAAGAGTCTCTGAAATCATTTGGCTCATAAAACTGTCTTTTATTCTGGAGGTCTTTCGATTATTTTACATATTAATAGAGCACACTGTTCAAAATTACTATCTTGCAAAATGATGCACATGAAACTTTTTGTCAAACCCAATAAATTTCACAAGGACTTTTTGCAAAAATGCTCTTTCACAGTAATGTAATCATTGTAGTTAGATTTATATCATAAGACATTAGTACACAGCAATGTTTGCAAGAATAATTATTTTGCCAACATAATTATTTATAATGGGAAGAAAAAAAGTTATAAAATGCATTCTGTTATTAGCATAATGCTAAACTATGAAAAAATGGTTATCTCTGCTCTCGACAGATGCCACAGTTTTTAAACTTAGTTCGATTTGGTCTTAATTTTGCCCAAAAATATACAAGTCCCTCAATAAATAAATCTACTCCTGGAATTTCAACATTAAACAATGGGTAGAATCTTCCCAGTCCCTGAACAACTGGACAATGACAAGGTGGTGAGGAAAGGTTAGAAAAAAAAGTCTGATTTTCTACCCAAAGTTTTAACAGCAAGATGTGAACTTCGCTAATGAGCAGTAAGAGACCAATTTGCATGCATTAACATCTCATTCACATCTAATCTCACTTCATCTATGTGCTGTTTGCTGCTTTACCAGGCAATGGCAGAAACTAGTCGGAAACATTTTCTACCATCAAAGTCTGAAAAAGTACCTGCCAGCTCTAGCTAACTGCTCCTCTTGGCCTCCATCTTGGCCAGTTTACTCCAAAAGGGCAGGCCCCATGACCAATGACTGCCTGCATTCTTCATCCACAAAGGCTGCCATTGGACAGGCACCAGCCTCACTTTATTGTCATATAAACGTAGAAAACAGGAACAGGATTGGGCCATTGGCTCTTTGAGCTTGACTCTCCATTAAATACAATCATATTTGACCATCCAACTCAATACCCTTATCCTGCTTCTTCCTAATCGCCTTTGATCCCTTTAGCCCTATGAATTATCTATTTCCTTCATGAAAATATCCAATGTTTTGGCCCCAGCTGCTTTCCGTGGCTGAGAATGTCACATGCATACTATTCTCTGGGTGAAGAAACTTTACCTCAACTTAGTCTTAAATGGCCCACCCTGTACCCTTAGACTGTGACCCCTGGTCATCAGGAACATTCTCCCTGCACTTATCCTGTCAAGACCTGTTAGACTTTTATAGGTATCTATGAGATCTCCATCTCATTTATAGTAGAGTTCACCATTTCAACACTGCTTAGTAGCACACAAACTCCATTCATTGCAAGGCAGCTTCCAGGCCACTTTGTCCCCAGGGACAGGCATGCATCAGAACAGGATATTTCTCAGGGTTCTTTACTTGCTCTCTTAGCACCCACACAACTTGCATCTAGTTGGATGGTCAGAGCATCTCTTCCTTGCCTTGCATTGTCTTTTTGCGCATTGCCACATCATTCAGAACTTACACTCTCACAGTACTTCTGTCTTGCCTAACCTCTCAGCACAGACACTATGCCAGACAGCTTGTCACGTTAGTCATCAGTGGTCAGTCAAGGGGGTGGATATGTTGCTGTGCAGCACTCTGCTATGTCAATGTCACCTGCAGCATGTGCCAGAAGCTTATTGGCTAACTCACTGAATGTGCTTCAACGAAATGTCTCATTTCAAATTCTAAGGGGAGTGGTCCTCAGTCAAGGCTGACCTTACAAGGATGATCTCTGAGAGACGAGGACTATATTCCGGCTAGTGACTCCACTACGCAACCCCCTTACTGAAGCCAAGCATCAACATGGTGCTGGCCAATCTTTCACCAGAGCCATCATCGAACAGATGATAGATCCTCTGAAGATTGGTTTTGCGGGAGAGGGATGTTGCAATGCAATCAAGCGGGCTGTGTCAGGTAACCTTTAGAGCCGCGCTCTGAACAACTGGAACAGGCAATGAGCAAATCTGATGCACTCTAAGGAACTGAGAAAGCAGGAACAGTCTTAAAGACAGAAAGGAGCAGGAGGGTGATCACCTTCACCACAACAGAACAGTGTAGTATCAGGGGCAGCAAGCCAGACAGGATTTCATTGAAGTCAAAAGTGAGGACTGCAGATGCTGGAGATCAGAGTCTAGATTAGAGTGGTGCTGGAAAAGCACAGCAGGTCAGGCAGCAACCGAGGAGCAAGAAAATC
Source organism: Chiloscyllium plagiosum (assembly GCF_004010195.1). Classification (NCBI taxonomy): domain Eukaryota; kingdom Metazoa; phylum Chordata; class Chondrichthyes; order Orectolobiformes; family Hemiscylliidae; genus Chiloscyllium; species Chiloscyllium plagiosum. The sequence goes on from NC_057724.1 coordinate 64,017,743, forward strand.
GACATTTCGGGCAAAAGCCCTTCATCAGGACCAAAGGCATCTCTCCACCCTGGAGGCTCCCTGTCTTCATTCCTGATGAAGGGCTTTTGCCCGAAACGTCGATTTCACTGCTCCTTGGATGCTGCCTGAATTGCTGTGCTCTTCCAGCACCACTAATCCAGAATCTTCACTTTTACTGTTCAATAAAAGTTAAGATGAACAACTGTGTGAAGGCTTTATAACATGCCATGCTCCAACATTGAACAATGACAAAATGTTAATGTTGACTGGGCATTCGAGAAGGTGTAGGCCTCCCTTACACTGGGTTGGACAACACAGTATGGCACTGAGGATAAGTAGGCTGTCATACTAACTATAACTATCTGTCTGATATAACTGCAAAAGGCCGATATCCAGAAGCCACGTCAACCCTTTATTTACTTGTGCACAGTACAGGGGCTGTGGCCAGCCAGCTCTGAGTTAGTTCCCTGAATGGAGGAGCTCTAAATGTCCTGTGTTTTTTTCCTTCAAGGAGATTCTAATCTCCTCATTATGTTGGTCAGTTGGAGTTTTCCTGACGGGGTCAGGTTAACAACACCAATCAAGGACCTCGTAGTCAACAAGGCTCACCTTGGTTCCAATCACTGCACTAGCCTGGATATTATCCAGATCTTGTTGCATTTGGACATGAACTGCTTCAGTGTCTGAGGGGTTTCAAACGATGCTGGAAATAGTGCAATCATCAGTGAACATCGCCACTTCCATCTTTCTAACGGAGGATGGAAGGGGAAAGATGATGTAGCTATGCTCAGACAGCTTGATTAGGGGCATAGCAAATTCTGGAGCACAAGTCTAGGGTGCTATTGCTGTAATATAGTTCGGGCCGATAGCCTTTGCAGTATCCACTGCCACCAGCCATTTCTTGATAGCACATGGACAAGGTTGAACTGGTTGAAGACTGATGTATATGCTTCTGGCTACCTACAGAAGAGGTCTGGACTGGGTCCACCAAACTTTCTTAAAATTTCCAAAGGCGATCACTGTATTCTACCTGAGATTAGCAGAGCTCTGCTTGCGTTAGATCCCATTCATTCATTTTTTCAGTCCTCTGTTATCCAGGCATTTTCGAAAATTTCTCAGCTTGGCGATTCTCGACAACACTCCCCCATTTCTCTTGCTGTGAAACTGAACTTATGTGTTGTTCACAACAAACTCGCACCAAATCCCATTCCACAAACACACCTACATTTGTTGGCCCACACTGGCTCCCATTCAAGCAATGCTAACATTCTCATCCTTACTTTTACAACAGCCTCATAGACTCCTTCGCAACTCTGCAATCTTCTCCAGTATCATCCTCCGAGATGTCTGGCGGGGTTGTATGGCCTCAAGGCCAAATTGTGCAAGAAATATAATTAAACTCAACAAGGGGACTGGACTAATCATGCACAACTTCATGGCTATAGCCACAAAATGCAAACCATTCTGAATGACAGGTCCAGTGGACCCACTGCTCAGCATGACCAGTACTTATGAATCAAGCTTAAAGAGAAATACTTGCGGGTTATGTGGAAGAGCAAGGAGCTGAGAGGTGACGTATGTATGATAAGGCTTGTCCTCTTGCTCCATGCATCTGTCAGGCTGCCCAAGACACACCAAAGTGATGTATCTGTTCACTCTATCTTATCTATGACTGGTTCCAGTCAACAAAAACTAGCCAAAACCTGGAGTGAATTGCTGCAAGCAGTTTTGAACAAGTTTTTTACTTTCACTAGGAAGGATTTACTCAGGCAGTCAGCCTGAATTCAAACTGCCTGTACTCTGATATATTATTTCCTGTCTATTGTAGTTGCATGCAGAAGACAAGTGGCCTAAGGCACAATCTCTACAAGTATATTCATGGACCAATTGGTGTACAAAAGTTACTGTGCCACTGGAATCTACCTGTCCCTCGGTCGCTCCTAGAAAACCCACTCAACAAACCACCTATCACAACAACTCTCTCAACCCCCTAGGTAACATCCACACTCTCACAACCAACCAGCATCCCCTACTCCACCTCTCAGAATCTTATCCATAAACTCCACCTTGTCCACTCCACTCTCTTAATTCTAGGGTCATGTTAATACAACAGAACTGAAATAGAATCACAGTGGGGGAAGATTTGAGCATCACTTCTCCTGTGCCTCGTCCCTTCCCTTTGACCATCAGTTGTGACCATACCTTTAGCTGCTTAGGTTCAATCCCTGGACATCTGGGAGGTTGCCCTGTTTGGCAGGATGAATAGACCAGCAGAATATTATTTAAATGCAGACAGTGCGCAGAATTTTGTGATCTGTGTGTCATTGTATTTAAACCATTGAATACTAGCATGCAGGCAACATTAGACAGGCAAATGGAACATGGACCTGCATTGCAAGACAACATAATAGAAAAGTTGGCAAAACATGCTGCAGCTGGTCAGGGCATTGGTGAGAGTATTGCATACAATTTTGCCCTTCATACTTAAAGAGGGATGTAGTTTCATTGCAAGCAATTCAGAGACTGTCCACTGAGCTGACTCCTAAAAGGGCTGTCTTACAAGGAAAGGTTGACCTACACTTTTAGAATCAAGAATAATGAGAGATGATAATGAGAGATGATCCTATTGAAACTTGCAAAATTTTCAGTAGGCTTGACAGGGCAGAAAGTAATAGGATGTTTACTCTTGTGGGGTAATTTAGGGTAACAGTTTATTTGTTTATTAAAAAGCACTCCCATAAAAGAAAAGGATGGCAAAGGTTTTGTCTCTCAAAGTGTTGTTAGTTTTGACATTCTCTTCCACAGAGAGTAATGGTGACTGTGTAATTGAATATTTTCAAGACAAAGGCAAGAGGCAAAAGACTGGAGTTAAGGTCAGATTGAGCTCAGCCGTGTTTTAGTGAATGATAGAGCAAGCTGGATTGGCTGAAAAACGTCTTATTCTTATAGTTTCATGATCATTTTGGTTTTCAGATCTTCTAAGAATTCAGAAATTTAGACAAAGCTTTAAGTCACTCCTCCTGATCTGACCGTCTTTGACTCGATTCTTATTCATTTATGTGAAATATGAAATTAAACACATTCATGTCCCAGTGATTAATATGATCTAAAAAGTTTCTACATATTGTCTCCTTCCAGAAAAACCTTACCAGCACAGTGTGCCCATAATTCACAGAAGTCTGCAGACTTGAGAACAGAAACAAATCACAATCTCACACTTTGGCATTTTATTTACAACATAATACCATCACAAATTATGCTACTGCCTGTGCACCTTTCAATTTTCTCTTAACTTCTCAGTTCTCCATATTAATTGTCTAGCAATGTTATTTACAAATGTACAAATTGCAGGAGTAGCCCATTCAGCCCCTCAAACCTGCTCTGCCATACAATAGGATCATGGCTGATCTGCTTGTGACATCAAATTCCCACTCCTGCCTACCCCAAGAACCTCTCACCTCTTTGTTTAGCTAGGACCCATCTACCTCCATCTTAAAAACGTTCTAGGACTCTGTTTCCACCACCTTTTCAGGAAGAGATTCACAATCCTAGGAGAGAAAAACATTCACCTCACCTTTCTTTTAAAAGAGTAACTCCTGATTTTTAAATAGCGACCCCACCAGTTCTAGATATTCTCATGAGATGAACTATGCTCTGCGAAAATTTTATGTTTCAATCAAATCACCTCTTATTCTTGTAAACGTGTGGATGCTGGCCTAGTCTATCCAACCTTTTCTCATAAGCCATCCCTCTCATTCCAGGTATTGGACGAATAATTTGGAAAATACAGGTTGAAATCTAACATAATAGCTCATAACTTGAATTCATAATTGGTTTCAGAGGGAAACCTTTCATGCTTACTCAGTCTCGCCTGTGTGTGACTCTGGCCCTTATACTAACTGCCCCCCCCAAATTGGCTTCATAAGGGAGAGCTGTCATCCTCTGTAGATAAAAACAAGATCTCTTGCGTATTTCCAGGTTTGGGAATATTTCATGGCCACAGCTTGGAAAGGGAGGATTTAATCCAGTTTCAGTACTCCATATCAGAATAAATTGGTAGGAATAGTGAGGCGATATTGCTGCAAGAGTATGATAGGTTAGACTCCAACTTAAATGCAGGATGCCAGGAAAAATAATCTGAAGGAAGCGGACTGGGCAGATACCTGGAGAATGTTTCATTTTGTGAGGGACACAAAACCTGGGGGTATAGATCAAAAGTAAAAGGTGGGGACATTCTTTTTCTCCCAGAGGCTCATTAGAGTATGGAATTCTCTTCCTCTAAGTAGTAAATGCTTGTCCTTTAAATTGATTTGGGGCTGAATTAGATAGAGTTTTGATAGACAATGGAATCAAGGGTTATTGGAAGCAGGCTGGGAATCAGCCATGATACTATTCCTACTCCTAAATCATATGCTCTTACATCCCGCGTTCCTGTCTCTAGACTATTTCCTGAGCCACATGAGAATTATCATCGGAACAGAATAAGTAGAATAAAAATGACAAGTGGGTGAGTTGATGTGGGAATAAATGGGGGACCAGTTCTGGGAGATGAAGGAGCTATGCCAATTGATCAAGATCGCTTTGTAATCTTAGATAACCTTCTTCATTGTCCATTAAACCAAAACCTTTGGTAGCATCCGCCAACTTACTAACATGTCTCCTAAATTCCCATCCAAATCATTTATATAAATGACAAATAAAAGCGAACCAATCCCTGTGGAACACCACTGGTCACAGGCCTCCTGTCCAAAAAGCACCCTCCACCACCACTCTCTTTCTCCTACCATCAAACCAATTTTGTATCTAATTGGCAAGCTCACTCTGAATCTCATGTGATCTAACTTTGCGACTACCATGCGACTGACAAAGGCTTTACTGAAGACCATGTAAACAATGTCTAACCCTCTGCCTTCATTAATCATTTCTGTTACTTCCTTAAAAAAACTCAATCAAGTTTGTGAGATACAATTTCCCTCGCACAAGATATGCTGACTATCCTTAATCAGTTCTTGCCTCTCCAAGTGCATGCAAATCATTCATTCAAAATCACCTCCAGTAATTTACTCACCAACAATGTTAGACTCACGGGTCTATAGTTCCCAGTCTTCTCCTTCCAGCATTTCTTAAATAAAGGCACAACATTAGCCACTCTCCAGTCCTCCAGCGCTCTTTTCCTTCAGGAATTTATGATGAAAATAGGACTCTATTGCTATTTTGGGATGGAACAAGTTAGCACATGGCTCTGACATATTTCAATCTATCAAGCATCATCGACCAACTAATTATAGCACATCAGTATTTTTGAAAATGATTATGCATAACACCGTCACCATTCTGTTTTAAGGGGTCTTTTTTTTGTCTCAAATATCTCTTCTATGTTGTTTCCTACGTGTTGCTTCAAATGTTTTGCCCCTCCTTTGGCATTGTAGGCTTAGTACAGAATTTATCCCATTTTAGTTTGATTTTCTGTTGCTTTTGACAGAATGTTTTTGACATGTGTTTAATTATGTTGGCTGTTACCTGACTGAAATTTGAAAATCAAACAGAAATTGCAACATGATTACACACAATGGGTCTTCCAAAGGCACACAGGTGAAGGAACTGTCAAGTGGATCAGATAAATGACCACCAAGTGTTTTGATTTTTATTCAATGAAGATATCTACCTTGGTACAATATAGCATAACAAGCATTGAACAAGAAAGTTCCATTAATATGAATGTAGTTTTGGTAGAATAAATCCAGTAATAGCAAGTTACTCATATAGCCAAGATGGCGACAGAGTAAGATGCTTCAGCCAGAGCTTGTCTGTTCCATCTGTTCCTTTTTTATTCTCTTTTCTTCACTGCTTCTTCCTCCTCTCTCTTCCCAGCGTCCGACCTCCTGGCCTCTGACCTCGCAACCTCTGACCTCCCACACTCCAATCTCCAGCCTCTGAATTCCCAGCCTCCAATCTCCCTGCCTCAGTCCTCATGGCCTCAAAACTCCCAACCTCCAACCTCGCTGCCTCATAACTCTCAGCCTTTGTACTCCCAGCCTCAGTTCAGGCACGACATGACAGCTCTCGGCCTGCCGTGGCATGGCAATCTCCCAGCGGTCCAGCATGGTGGTCTCTGGGTGGCATGTGGTGTCCTCTCAGCCTAGCGTGGCGATCTCCCCACGGCCCGGCATGGTGGTCTCTGGGTGGCATGTGGTGTCCTCTCAGCCTGGCGTGGCAATCTCCCCACGGCCCGGCATGGTGGTCTCTGTGGGTGGTATGTGGTGGTCTCTCAGCCTGGCCAGTCTTGAAGTGATTCCAGAGCAATCTCCCCACCTCATGAGCCCTAAGATAAAGTCAGGACTGGTGTGGACCGTAGGCTAGGTGCCAGCATGGACTGGGTCGGAAACCAGTGTTCCGAACTTTTTTCTCTCCATTTTATAATTTATTCTTAAAATCTGTAATGTTGGACTTTGTTACTTCTCTATTTTTCCAAGACCTGTAACTTAAAAAGCTGTACCTAGGGACTTTTATATCTAAGATGGCGCCATAAGCTGTGACTTGTACATGTGACAATAAAGCTAATTCTAAATTCCAAATTGAATTAGCAATTTGCTTTGTGTAAGGCCCCAATTTCAATGGAAGTGAAAATTGGCTGGTTATGAAATAAATTGCCAATTCATTATCCAGCCTTTACTACTTTGGTCCAAGTCCAATTTTATTCCCATTTATTTAATTGGTAAGGTTCCTTCCATAGATAGGCCAGTGTCTGTGATATCACGCACATGAGCTGAGCTCCTAAGGAGGCAGAACATAACCAGGCAAAAATCTTAAAAGTGGAGAGACAGTATAGAAACAGGTTGCAGGTGATTAAACGAAAAGAACACTATAAATAAGAAAAATGAGTATTAGAAATGCTAATGATTTTAAGAAACAAAGAGAGTTTCAGATCTACAATAAGTGAATGAATCAAAGAAATGCTCAGAGTGCAATGCTCAGGATATCTGATCAGCATGGATGAGTTGGATTGACAGTCTGTTTCCATGCTGTACAACTCTCTTATGTGCAATTAATAAATATTTTAGGTGCAATTCAAAGTACTGTCCAAAGTAATTTTAAAAAGTTTTGAAACCTAAACATGAAATAGAATGAGAAGATGACAATACAGATCAAAGAGAGGGCATTGTATTGGTCACAAGAAGTCTCAGCCCAGTGATGGATGTATTGGTGTCAGAGTCTTTCAATTGTGCAGTATTGAATAGTGGAGACAGGGTCCACAGTTTGTGAAAACGATGGGTTAAAATGTTCCTGGATTTTGAGTAATAAAGATCGAAACAAAGTTAAGAAATTCAAGAGTTCCACCTGTTCAGATTTAGGGATAATACGCACATGGAAGTCTTTTACAAAGAATGATCAAACTTTGGAAAATAGCTAGAATCAATCATTTTATTAGCATAATGTAATGTCTAACAAAATACTAGTGTTACTAAGTAGGCTATCGATGAAGAAAGCACACATAAAACTGGAGATGCAAACAACAAAGCAAATGTATCTGGAAAATCTGTAACTTTGCAAATTTACACATTTGTGACATTATTGCATTCCATTAGGGAATGTAACATTCCCACTAAAGAAATTAAAGAAGTGTTCTTGTCATTAGGGGCTAGAAATTTATAAGAAAAAGTCTATTCTATTAAGATTACATAGGTATCCAAAAATTTGAAAATTTTTGTAAAGCATGCAGAAATAAGGGATGGGGAGTATGGTGATCTTATAAAATTGATAAGTGATAGATGTGAGATTTGTAAAAAAAAAATCACTGAACACCATCACTACCTCGAATAAGTCTGCCCTTAGCAAGAACTTTCAAAGTGTTAGTGGCTATGAATTTAAAGAAATGAGATACAGGGGAGAAAAAAAAATTCACATTTTATAGATTTAGAAAATCTATAAAAGTCTATAAAAATTCACATTTTATAGACTGACAGATTTTGTCAGTCAACAATAATGACATAGTAAAGATCAGAAAGTAATCATGGACAAGGTAATGGAAAAGTGGACATGGACTGGAATTAGCCACTAACAAAATTTCTCATTGATAATGGAGGGGAATTTGTAAATGACAAATTTAGAAATATGTTGTGAATATGAACATAATAGTAATGAATACAGCAGTAGAGAGCCCTTTTAGCAAGAGATTTGTAAAAGGTACCATGCAGGCAAATGGCTCATGAAATGTTGACTCATCAGCGAGACTGTAAATGACCATATGCCATAAATGTGGGCTCTACATGCTAGGAATCTGTTACAGATGGTTGGACGATTATAGTTCATACTATAAATCATACAGCACGGAAATAGACTCTTCATTCAAACCATTCCATGGCAACCAGATTTCCCAAACTAAGCTAGTCCCACTTGCTTGCGTTTGGTCCATATTAGTCTTTAGGTAGAAACCCTAAAGTTCCATCAGTAATAAGTGATCAGTCACCAACTTGGGAAGGGACCACAATTAGATCGACTTTTTCAGAGCATTTGTATGCAGGCAGAAAAGCTTTCATGAAAGCTGATGTCTCAGAAAGAATTCAGTAAGCTTTAAAATATAAGGTAAAGCTATTGAAAATCAGTTTCAACCTGGTAGATATAGTTCATTATAAGAAAGAGGAGTTGAAAAGGCCTGGAGAAAGTTATTGGGAAAAATGAAAACATTATAATTATACATGATGGGAACCAGACTATTGAGGTATATTCTTCAAGGATGCTTAGTATGGGTTGGAAATTTGCAGACTCTGAAGGAGTTAAATAAAATAACAGAGGCAGGTATCTCTTGTTGCCCAGCTATGAGGATAAAATGGCCACAATTGCTGCTTTGACTGATGACAGACAGATCCATTTTGTTGGTCAATGTGAAGCAATTGGTACCAAAGAACACTGCCAAAAGTCATAGAGTATTGAAGTCATACAGATCTACAGCATGGAAAATACAAAACTATCCAAGGTGGTGGCAGCGTAGGAGGCTTCAGACAGAGCTCATCCACTTGATTCATTTCCTTTTCTTTTTCTCCTTTCTTTTTTCTACTCCTTTTTGTAATTTTTTTTCCCTATTCTCTCTTCTTCCTTCTCGCGACCATGAACCCCTGACCCCCAGGCTCAGGTCAACTTGTCCATACCATTCAGGTAGCCCAACCAAATCTAGTCCCACCTGCCAGCACCCTGCCCATTTACCTCCAAACCCTTCCTATTCATATACCCATCCAAATGCCTCTTAAATATTGCAATTGTACCAGCCTCCAACACTTTCTCTGGCAATTTATTCCATACACGCACCACCCTCTGCATGAAAACGTTGCCCCTTAGGTTCCTTTTATATCTTTCCCATCTCACCCTAAACCTATGCCCTCTAGCTCTGGACTCCCCGACCCCAGGGAAAAGACTTTGTCTATTTATACTATCCATGCCCCTCATGATTTTATAAACCTCTAGAAGGTTTGTGGGCAGCACGGTGGCACAGCAGTTAGCACTGCTGCCTCACAGAGCCGGAGACCCGGGTTCAATTCCCGCCTCAGGCTACTGACTGTGTGGAGTTTGCACGTTCTCCCCATGTCTGCGTGGGTTTCCTCCGGGTACTCCGGTTTCCTCCCACAGTCCAAAGATGTGCAGGTCAGGTGAATTGACCATGCTAAATTGCCCGTAGTGTTAGGTAAGGGGTAAATGTAGGGGTATGGGTGGGTTGCGCT
>NC_057724.1:64028077-64039531 GCF_004010195.1 Chiloscyllium plagiosum
GCACTCCAAGGTCTCTTTGTTCAGCAACACTCCCTAGGACCTTACCATTAAGTGTATAAGTCCTGCTGAGATTTGCTTTCCCAAAATGCAGCACCTCGCATTTATCTGACTTAAACTCCATCTGCCACTTCTCAGCCCATTGGCCCATCTGGTCAAGATCCTGTTGTAATCTGAGGTAACCCTCTTTGTTGTCCACTACAACTCCAATTTTGGTGTCATCTGCAAACTTACTAACTGTACCTCTTATGCTCGCATCCAAATCATTTATGTAAATGACAAAAAGTAGAGGACCCAGCACCAATCCTTGTGGCACTCCACTGATCAGAGAGGCCTCCAGTCTGAAAAACAACCCTCCACAACCACCCTCTTGTCTTCTACCTTTGAGCAAGTTCTGTATCCAAATGGCTAGTTCTCCCTGTATTCCATGAAATCTAATCTTACTAACCAGTCTCCCATGGGGAACCCTGTCGAACGCCTTACTGAAGTCCATATAGATCACAACTACCGCTCTGCCCTCATCAATTCTCTTTGTTACTTCATCAAAAAACCCAATCAAGTTTGTGAGACAAGATTTCCCACGCACAAAGCCATGTTGACTATCCCTAATCAGTCCTTGCCTTTCCAAATCCATGTACATTCTGTCTCTCAGGATTCCCTCGAAAAACTTGCCCACCACCAACATCAGGCTCACCGGTCAATAGTTCCCTGGCTTGTCCTTACCACTTTTCTTAAACAGTGACATCCAGCTTTATTTCTTTATTTTCTACTTAAATCTAAGAAGGTATGCAATGTATAACTTTTAAACTCATTTTGCATGTTTTACAAAATATGCTATACTATAATTATAGTATACGATAATTACTGCAATGTTTGACTTTTAACTTTGCTCTATACTATAATTATTATACTGTAGTTACTGCAATGTTCAACTTTTAACTTTGTTCTTTCTTTCAACCTTGTTCTAAAGAATTCTGCACCTAGGTACTTGTACCCAAGATGGCGCTTTGTGTGGCGACATTATACACATTTCACTGTACTCCTGTACTTTTGTACTTGAGTGCACATGATAATAAAATCAAAATGAAATCAAAATCAAAATCAAATCAGAAAAGGGCCATTCAAAAGTCAGACATTTACCAGGAGGGCTGGTCAATGGAGAAAATTGCAGGGAAGGACACTAAAAAATAATGAGGCGTAGGAGATTAGGCCCATGATTGGGAAAGTGGAGTCCAAAGACAGAAGGGAAGTAAATGTAGTGTAACCTCCAATAGTGGATCTGGATGTGAACATGCCCCAAGATCGAACAGTGAATGAGACTCGATAGGCCGAATGATCTAATTCTTATAAACATATTAAAAATGTTCATAAACCTTTAAAAGAAATCCAAGTGTAAAGGGGTGGTCGAACAATATCCCTTCAGAAAGAAATAGAGGATGTAGGTGAACAAGGGCAAGAAGAAATGTTACAAACCAGGAATAACACCAGGAGCAGAAGCCTATGTGACCAGGAAGTCTAAGCATCCACAAACAAATAGAAGTTGAGTTTATGAGAAATATCAAAGGTGGAGAGAATTTGTACGGAAGAGAATTCTGGGGTTCACAGAGGTGCCACTTGGGGTCAACCTGCTCTATTACATCATTGAAAATGCACCAAACGGGTGCTCCCTGATTAGATTTATAAACGTATAAGTAGAATTAGTGGCACAAAGGTTTGAAGAAGAACTGGAGAGCCAAAATTTTACAGTGGAGTGATTGGCAGCAGGAAAAGCAATGTGAAAATCGAAAGTTAGCAATAAATGCTTGGGAATTGAGGTCAATTGCTATCAAGGCTGAATTTCTGCAACTGAACAGGGAAGTGTTTCTCTCTCCAAAATAGGCACTAAATGAAATTGGGCACCCTGCAATTTAAATTAAAATATACATGGCCTTAAGAATGTCACCAGAGTTTGGAACTTCTCAATGAGTTCCGTCTTACTAAAATTGGGTTGTCTTCCATTAAAAATAGATCCTGCTATGTTTTATTGGCAACATGAATGGCAGCTACCAAGTGCCATTAGGATGTACATAAGTAATATTTGTGCGGTGAAAGCAATGAATTTGAAAATATTGTCAAGCAGAATGGATCAAGTGTCATTTTGCATCAGCAATTTTGTCTGGAAATTATTCATTCCATTGCTGTTGACCCAAATAGGGCCACGCGAAAGGATGCAGCAGATTCCAAAACTGAATGGAAGAATCCTGAAGTCTAAATGAACAGCTGAATTGGCGAGGCATTCGAACAAGGCCAAATGCTAGGTTTAAAGGATTAGAGTTGAGTACAATTGTGTAAAATCAGATTTCATGGAAAATATTATTTGAACAAAATAAATATTGAAAAAGGGAGCATTTTGTTTTGAAGTTTCCAGTACTGGAAGATGACAGGAACATGAAACTTCTTGTTTTTTTTTAATGATGCTGCATATGCATGCTGTGGAGATGATGGTGTTTGACTGGGGTGGACAAGGTCAGAAGGCACACGACACCAAGTTGTAGCCCAACGGGTCTATTTGAAATCACGCTGTTGGAAGTCAGCATCTCTGGTTAGGCCAGCATTTATTGTGTCTCCCTAATTGCCCTTGAGAAGGTGCTGATGAGCCAAGCTGCAATCCTTATGGTAAAGATACAGCATCGCAACCAGGCAAGGATGCGTCATTGCCCTATGTTAAACCTCTCACAGGCAGTTGCAACATTTTGTTTCATCTTTTCCTTCTATGCACATAACACTTCAATTGAACTTAGTAAACCAGATCTAAAATGAAGGAAAACCAATTCCAAGATCCTCTTGAGTAAAAGAGAGTGAAGTTTTATCATCCAAAAATATGATAATGAACACACACACACACACACAATAAATGGAAGAACCTGAGTCTGACAGTTTAGTTGTTATGAAGGCTGCAGATATCCTGGGTTCACAGTAAATCATTGTTTTTGTTCTGCATTGCTTTTTGTCAGCTGCTTTCTGAGATTGAGAAAGGGAGAGAGCAAGAAGAGCTTGCAGCTATTATCAGTCTATTTGATTTTCTCTCTCTTTTTACTCAAAAGATGCTGTTGAAAGACTATTCCTTTGTGAATTCTGGTGTCTGCCATTGTTTCATTTCAAACTAAATAGAGTCAGAGAGATGTACAGCACAAAAACAGAATCTTCAATCCAACTTGTCCATGCCAACCAGATATCCTAACCTAATCTAATAGTTGTACCTAACCGGTTTCTATCACAAGGGACAAAGTATTTGACAAACTAATAGGGCTAAAGGCAGAGAAATCACCGGGAGCTAATATTCTGTATCCTAAGGTTTGAAGGATGCAGAAATAATAGTTAATTATCAAAATATTCAAATTCACCAAATTTCAGGAAGATTACAGAAGATTAGAAAACGGTCAATGTCATGCCCCATTCAAGTAGGGAGGGAAACAGAAAACAGGAGATGATAGGCCAGTTAACATAACATCTGTAATTGGGAAAGTGCTAGAATCCATTATTAAGGAAAAAAAATAGCAGGACATGGTGTTGTGAAAGGGAAATCATATTTAATAAATTTGTTAGAGTTCTTTGAGATTGTAACAACTAGAGTTAACAAAGGGAAATTAGTACATATAACACAATTGATAAGATGCTGTATAAATAGTTATTTCACGACATAGAATAGGTGATGAGGTAGTGTATTATCATGGATTGAGGATTCGTTAACATACAGAAGACAGAGTCAGGATTAATGGGTCTTCTTCAGGTTAGAAATGTGTAACTAGTGGAATACCACAAGGATCAGTTCCAGCTCTCAATTATTTACAACTTATATTTATGATTTTGTAGATGAGGCAGAGATTAATGTTTATGAACTTTAGAGTTGTACAACACAGGCCCTTCGGTCCAACTCGTCCATGCTGACCAGATATCCTAACCTAATCTAGTCCCATTTGCCAGCACTTGGCCCATATCCCTCAAACCCTTCCTATTCATATACCCATCCAAATGCCTCTTAAATGTTGCAATTGTACCACTTCCTCTGGCAGCTCATTCCATACACACAGCACCCTCTGCGTGAAAACGTTGCCCCTTAGGTCCCTTTTATATCTTTCCCCTCTCATCCTAAAGCTATGCCCTGATGATGATACATATATGGGTAGGAGGACATATTGTGATGAGGACGTAAGGAAACTGCAAGATGAAAAATATATGTTGCGTGAGTGGGCAAAACATGACAGTTTGAGTTTAATGTATGTAAGTGTGAGATCATACACTTTGAAACATAGAAACAAAAGTTAGATTATTAATTAAATGGAGAGAGAATATAAAAAGTGCAGCGGAAAATGATCTAGATGTTCCTGTGCATGCAACATAATAGTGAACATGACAATAATTAAGAAAGCAAACAAAATTTTGAGTTTTATTGCGAGGGGAGTTTGGAGTTTAAAACTATAGAAGTCTTACTACAATTCTTCTGGTGAAACCACACCTGGAGCACTGTGTACAGTTTTCAATACCTGTATTTAAGAAAGGATGCATTGGCATTGGAAGCAGTTTGAAAGAGGCTGATTCATGGGATGAAGATCTTTTGAGAATGGTGAAACAGGTCAGGCCTTTATTCATTACAGTGAAGAAAAAGTAGGGGCAATTTTATTGCAACATACAAGATTCTAAGGGGGCTTGTCAGGGTAGATGTTGAGAAGATATTTCTACCAATGGAGAAGTTTTGAACTGGGGGATATCAATACAAAATAAGCCTCTCTCATTTCAAACTGAAACATGATGGAATTTATTGCCCCAGAGGATAGTGAATGTCTGGAATTGTCTACCCCAAGGAGTTGTGGAGGCTGGATGACTAAAAATATTTAAATATGACATAGATACATTTTTGAAATATTGGGGAGCTCGGATGTATGCATAGTTGGGACAAAAGTGGATTTAAGGCCAGAGGCAAATCAGAAATGATGGTGGTGAATGGCAGGACAGGCTTGTGGGGTGTCAGAATAGGAGAAAGTGAGGACTGCAGATGCTGGAGATCAGAGTTGAAAAGTGTGGCACTGGAAAAAGCACAGCAGGTCAGGCAGCCTCTGGGGAGCAGGAGAATCTACGTTTTGGGCAAAAGCCCTTCATCAGGTGTATCAATAGCCTTCTCATTCTCCTATTTCTTATATTCTCATAATATTGTGGTGGTTTCTTCACTCGATGGAGTGCAGTGGTCAGAAAGAAGACCCCCCAATGCCTTCTAAAGGAAAACTAGGGATTATCAATATAGTTTGAACAAAACCTGAGAAATATTTTTCCTTAAAAAAGTCCCAAAACTGAAGAGCAGGGAAGAATTAGATGATTTGCAAGGACAGCCATTTATAAATTGGAGAAAATAAATCTGATTATTTGGTGACATTCCAACTCCAATCTCCACACAATCTTCCATAGAGCAGAACACAGCAGAAAAAAAATTTTAAACCCCTCCTCCCCCACCATTCTCAGGTCTTTACACAATGAAATAAATCTGTTCTCAAAAAGATCACAAATAGTTAATATGTTTAGCTAAGTTGCACAGAAAGCATTGCCGTTGAGGGTGGGATTTCATTGTTGGTGGGAGCTGCTTCTCTGAAGGCCATGAAAAGCTGCCAAATCAACAGCAGACAAACAACAAAATGCAGTAACATTCTCTCATACAGATAAGACAGGGATTCAAACATGTAACATCTGTGACCCAGAAAGAACGTAGAAAGAACTTTCGTCCCAGTTGGATTAACCTTCTCAGTGATGAATTAATAAAGTTTAAGACAGGAATGTCTTTAGGGGTTTTTCATTTAAACATAAAATCAAAAACATAAAAGAATAGAAAACAATCATGAAGTTTATGATTAAAGTTCAAAAAAATAATGCAGAACATAATGGCTAACTTATGCCCTGTTAATGACGATCGCTGTCTGAAGCTAAAACTGTTATGACAGAGCAGACAATTCTGCTGTAGATCAAGTCACTTCCAGTACACTGCAGGCACCAGTTGAAGTTTTACTGTTTACTAGTCTTTTTTTTAATAAGATGAGTCTCATGAATACTTCATATCACTTGCAAAAGACACCTATCTCCTACTTTTGTGAAAGGACTTTGATGGTGATATTTGGATGGTTCTATGTTTATCGAGACCAGCTGGCTGTGAAAAATTTGCTTCATTGCCATTGTGTTCATTGTCAGCAGAAACAAAGCAAATCAGGTAGAAAGAGGGAAGGAGACAGGCAGTCAGAAATGCAGACAGACAGACAGATTGAAAGACTGTTAGAGGGACTGACATGCATAGAAATTATTTTCTGCTTACTTACAGATGTAAGATACCCTTCAGCTGATGTGTCTGTTCAACAGGGCTGCCCAAAAGGTGCCTAAACATTTTTTAAAAATTTACTCATGAGATGTGGGTGTCACCAGCTGGGCAAGCAATAATTACCCATCTATAATCCCTGTAAAGAGTCAACCGTTCTGCTGTGGGACTGGAGTCACATGTAGGCCACACCAGGTAAGGACAGTAGATTCCTTCCCTTGAAAGACATTAGTAAATCAAATGGGGTTTTATAACAATCAATAGTAGTTATAATTCAAATTTTAATTCCAGATTTTAAATTTCTAATAATGCCCATGGAACCACTGTTGCTAATTAGATTGGATGTCTTTCAGATGGACTTAGAAACATTGAAACATAGAAACTAGGGTCAGGCGCAGGCCATTCGTCCCTTTCTTCCTGTGCTGCCATTCTGTTCCCACTTTGTCCCTATACCTTTTAAAACCTTTGGCTCTAAGAACTATATCCAACTCCTTTTAGAAAACATTCGATGTTTAGCGTCAACTGCTTTCTGTGACAAAGAATTTCACAAGCTCACCACTCTCTGAGTGAAGACATTTGTTCTCATTTCAGTCCTCAGTGGCCTACCCAGTATCCTTAGACTGTGACCTCCTGGTGCTGAACTTCCCAGTCATTGGGAACATCCTTCCTTTGTTTACCCTGTCTGGCCCTGATAGCAATTTTGGGCATGGGACATTGATCCACAGAGTCAAACCAAATTATGCCAGGTCTGCACCATGGGAACATGAGAACTAAATTCTACCCAAGTATTTTCGGGTTTATTCATGATACTTTGGGAACTGGACTGTAGCTTGGTGCTACATTCACCTGTCTGCCTCTGGCAGGCAATATGCAGATTGAACAAATACCTGAAGTACTCTTTGCTGCATGAGTTCATATAACTAGAAAATAGAGGACAAAGAACTACTGCCTCCACTCGCAAGTTAGTGTCATTCTGCCAAGCCCTAGAGTGCAGGTCCTCCAGGCAAGGATCTCATGGTTTAATTTTGACCTGAATTAGAACTAGAAGTATGGCTAGTAACTGGTTTTGGGAGACATGGCAAAATGGTTTTGAACACCCCTGTCAGTTATTGCTGCAATTAATTATAGATAATGCCTTTTCAATATTATTTTGGCTGTTTCATTTTTTTGTTCAAATTTTGCTTTGCTCAATCATTAACAAAGAGCGATTAGTTGGAATGCTCTGTGAATGCCCAATTTCACATTTAAAGATTGTTTAGTATAGATGTTATTGCAGAAAACCTCAATGTTTTAACACATATATTTGACTTGGAGCAGGAACTACAATTATAACTAAAGGTTTGCAATCTGGTGAAATCTAGTGGTTGTTCCTACTTCAATGCTTTTTAAAATTTATTCATAAAGCTGATTTTTGTTTTTATAGCCTGTATTATAAGGAGGGATTATAACCCTGCATAACCAGGGCACGACTCTGGGTCCCAGAGGTTTAGCTGGAGCCTTTGCTTCTTACTGAGGATGTTATTCAAGGTTTGGCAATAGATTCAATATAACTAATTCATATTTCCAAAGTTCAAATCACATTATAGAAAAGCTTCCATTCACATGGCAGCTGTGATTGTATCAGGACACCACATAGGAATGTCAGTTCAGTAAGTGTTTCTGAAGTGAAGTCAGCGTTGAAATGTGGAGAAGCACAACAGCTAATCTGCACAAAGTAAGGTCCTACAGATGTGATGAATGAGCAGATCATCTGGAAAGGGCACAAGCATCGATAAAGTCATAGGGACCCCACTTTTTTAATGATTGAACAAAGCAGGAGTTTAACAAAAAAATGAAACAGCCAAAAGAATACTGAAAAGGCATATTTTATAATTAATTGCAGCAGTAACTGTCAGGAGTATGCAAAACCATTTTGTTGTGGCTCCCACAAACCAGTTACTAGCCGTAGAGTGGCATGGTGGCTCAGTGATTAGCACTGTTGCCTCACAGCATCAGGGAACCAGGTTTGATTCCAGCCTTGGGTGACTGTCTGTGTGAAGTTTGCACATTCTCCCTGTGTCTGTGTGGGTCTGCTCTGGTTTCCTCCCCCAGTCCAAAGATGAATTGGCCATGTTAAAATGCCCATAGTGTTAAGTGCTTTAGTCGGAGGGAATTTGTCTAGGTGGGTTACTCTTTGGAGGGTCAGTGTGGACTTGTTGGGCCAAAGGGCCTGTTTCCACACTATAGAGGAATCTAATCTAATCTTAACCATAATTCTAGTCCTAATTTGGGGCAAAACTAAACCATGTTTGGAGGGCTGCAGTCCAGGGCTTGGCAGAATGACGCTTTTAATCAAATAATACCATAGGTTCTTTACACTCACCTTAGAAGAGAGTATTGACTTAGCATCCAATCTGAAAAAGGCATCTTTGAAAGTGCAGTGCTCCTTGAGTATTAAGTTAAGGTTAAGGTTGCGTACCCAGGTCTGTAGAGTAGCACTTGAACCTATGGCTTTCTGTCTTGGAACCATGAATATCACAATTGAGCAAAGACTGTCACCACTGCAATCAAAGCTAAAAAAAAAGTTGCTGATCGCTTTGCGATGCCATCATAATGCTTATGGGTAGACAAGCAGGACGCTGGAAGAACACAGCAAGCCAGGCAGCATCAGGAGGTCGAGGAATCCTGACTTCTACTTTGGATTCTAGCATCAGCAGTCTTTTTATCTATAACTATAATACTTCTGTCTCCTAGATGTGATGGAAGTCAGCTTTATCGTACCGTTTTACCAAAAGCCTAGGTCACAACAACAACTGGAAAAAAGTGCATGCATGATTGAGCAAAGCAACAGCATCCTGTTGTGACTGGTTATGAGGGCTTTAAATACGGCACAATATTACTGCTACAACAGTCTACAACTGCCAAGGATGTTTTACCCTTGCAGATCCTATCTAAAGGCTTCTGAACCAAATCTTTTCTTCGCCTGGTGAGATCAATCATTTGCATGCACTCCTTAAACAATGAACTCCAATGAGTAGGCAAAGTTCCTGTGATCTTATGTAAATAAAAACAAAATCTTTCCCCATTCTCAATTCTCAATTTACTTGGTACTAGTTCAACTCCCATAACTATCTGGATCAGCAGCTCGTTCATCATATCCAGCTGCCTTAACAATATCATCAACGAACATTTTATGTGATAAAAAAAAGACTATCAAAAGGGCACAAATCAGTATTGATTCCAGCATCTGCAGTAATTTGCTCCTGTATCAAAAGGGCACTGTACACACAGGAACAAAAATGCTCTGCACTCATGTTACTGTTACTTTGAGACCATGTTCCAAGAGAACAAAGTGTGTCAAAGGCTTGAACCATGAGGTGCCAGCAGTCACATTTTTTTTTATTAGCTGTAGTCTGAGGTTAGCAGCAGCTTCCATTCTGTAAACCTGAATATGAAAGGCATCAGGTGGGTGGGAACCATTAAAATCACAATCCTACCTGCTGATTCAGTTCTGGCCTGCACCTCTTCAAATCTCCACAACACCTCCCACACTCAAACTCTCTAATGTGTGGAAAGAATTAAGTCACAATTCAGTTCATTTCTAGCATCGTCAATTGCTCCTTGAAAGAGTTTTCGACAACTGATGAATAGTACAGGAAAACATAATCTGATTTAAATGCTTATGTAAGTGTGGTAAGTGGAATAATTGACATGACACTCGTAATGCTAATTCTATCAAAAGTGCAGTTTGAAAGATAATCCTTTCCAGTTCTTTTGTCTCAAGATTCTATCTTGTGCTTTGGTAGTGTTTCACAAGTGCTTTTCCAGTTACCCAGACAAATGTGCCATTCCTCAATTGTGAGCTTAAGCCCTCAGAGTTGAAAAAAACCTTTCGAGTTGAAAGAGAGTGATCCTATCTTCACCAACAATTAGCAGTGGGATCTCTAGATGATTCCCATCTTCCTAGTGATGTTGCAGTGAAGCCAAGAGCAAATCTTTACTAAAACTCAAGATCAAATTGAACCAAATTGATCCAGATGGGATGTTAAACCTCAATCTTCTTTTTGAGTTCCAGATTGTATAGTGTGTCCATTTACACACAAACACATCAGAGGAGGTGGTCAAACAACAATTGTTCCATAAGGTCACTTGTTAAAATGGCTAATGAGGTAAAAGATCATGAATTTTATAAACAGAAGCATAGAGAGCAAAAACAAAGCTTTGATGAACATTTGTAAAACTCTGGTTCTGCCTCAATTTGAAAATTGCGAAAAATTCCTGGCACCACACTTTAGGAAGGATGCTAAGGCATTAACATGAATGGAGGAATGATTAATGAAAATGAATTCAAGTGTGGGAACTTCAGTTACATGGATAGATAGAAGAAACTGAGGTTTTTCTGCTTGGAGGAGGGAAGGTTGAGAAAAGTGTTAATAGATAAGCTCAAAACAGTGAGGTGTTCAGACAAACTAGATAGAATACACTTGTTCTAATTGGCAAAATAAATCAAAAAACCACAGGATGCAGACATAACACGTTTTTCAAAATAACCAAAGGAAACAAAAATAAAATCTTTGCATTTTTTTTAAAGCAAAGTGATTGCAACCTGGAATGTATTGCTGAGGGAAGCTGGGGGAGGCAGATTCGATTGTGCTTTCAAGAAGGAATTGGATAAGTACCTGAAGAGGAAAGAAATTGCATTGTTATAGAGAAAGGGTTAGGAATGGTACTAGCTCAACTGTTCTTACAGTGACCCAGTGTGCACCTGACAGGCTGAATGGTCTCCTTCTTTGCCATATGGATTACATAGAACATAGAACAGTACAGCACAGAACAGGGCCTTCAGTCCACGATGTTGTGCCGGCCATTGATTCTCTTGTAAGGTAAACCTAATGTACGAACCCTCAAATTTCTGTGACCATATGCATGTCCAGCAGTCTCTTAAATATCCCCAATGACCTCGCTTCCACAACTGCTGCTGGCAACGCATTCCATGTTCTCACAACTCTCTGTGTAAAGAACCCGCCTCTGACATCCCCTCTATACTTTCCGCCAAACAGCTTAAAACTATGACCCCTCGTGTTAACAATTTCTGCCCTGTGAAAAAGTCTCTGGTTATCAACTCTATCTATGCCTCTCATTATCTT
>NC_057724.1:64040223-64042221 GCF_004010195.1 Chiloscyllium plagiosum
AGATGGTCATAAATCCTATCCCTCAGAATCCTTTCTAACACCTTGCAGACGACAGATGTGAGACTGACTGGTCTGTAATTGCTGGGGATTTCCCTATTTCCTTTCTTGAAGAGAGGAATTACATTTGCCTCCCTCCAGTCCTCAGGTGCGACTCCGGTGGAGAGCGAAGAAGCAAAGATCTTTGCAAGCGGCGAAGCAATTGCATTTCTCGCTTCCCAAAGCAGCCGAGGACAAATCTGGTCTGGCCCTGGCGACTTGTCAATCTTAATGTTTGTCAAAATTTTCAGCACATCAGCTTCCTCAATCTCTATCCGTTCCAGCATGCTTACCTGCTCCTCAATAGTTTCATTCTACGAGTCAATGAAGTTTTTTTTATTCATTGGTGTGAGCAATATCTGCGTTCACCAACTGGTTCCAAACCATGTCAAAAATAATCAAAAGTGATATTGTTAATGGGATGAAGACTGTTTTCCATGTGTGACACACTTTGATGCAGAGATGCACCATCCCAAGTCTGTCAAAATAACAGGGAGATAAAGGTATTGTTAGAATAAGTTGCACTAAGTTTTCACACTGGTGATATTACTGCATTCAAAACCCAGAGGTACTGCTGAAAAAATAACTTGCTGGCTGATCCTTCACTCCTTGCATAAATAAATGTGTATAAATTATTGTAGAAATTGTAGAATCTCTATTTTTGTGCCATCATTCAGTACATGAATGAATAATTACTTTTGAAAGAAGTACTCCATTAATCTTTCCAATACTCATCTGAATGCTCAGAAAAGAAAATGTACATTAATGTATATGCTCACATATATATGTTTATAGAGGAACGGTTAAATCCACACCCATAATATACAGCAGGAATTGAAATGAACCATACTCTTGGTGCGTCAATCCTACTAGGATAATGGTTATTCTGAATGCAAGAGGTTAATATCTGACGTTAATCTTTAAAATTATGTTTTACTACATTATGCTTCCCCCTCCACACCCACCCTTGCAAAGGTCTGGCAATCTCTGTAAATAGAAAGATTAATTAATGGGAGGGTCATGCTACATGGATACAGTACGTTGCACACAGACAGTAACCAAAGCCATTGCCAGTGCCACAGGAGGAGAAAAGAGAGCATAGCAACGAGATTCTGTATTTACTTGTCAGTGAACCACCACCTTAGCATTTATATCAGCCATTTGAGAAATGTTTACAGTAAATGACCAAGATCTGATTAGTCCTCCATATCCCTGCAATGTATTGCCAGGTTATTTGGATTATTCTGGAAGCAGCAGAATTAAGAAAGTCAACATGACCATTTGCTATGTTAAAATTCCAGTCTGCAAGTTGCAGTCAGTGAATAGTTTAGATGGCTGGATAACTAGTAAATTTTGCACTAAACCAAAATTCATTTTTCAATATTTTTGCATGTAAAGGGTTGTCATTATAACGTATTTTTATATTAAAAGATTGATGTTATTCATTTGGAAATGCAAACTATTTTTTGAGAAATGTTGGAGATGTGGAGCAGTGTAACACAGGGCATTAGAACACTGACCTGTCCAATTTGGATACAGAGTTTGAATCCTATCCAAAGCAATGGGATAAAGGTCTCCTTTCTGTACTAACTGAAAGAGAACTTCATTACTACAATATAGTGACGACATTTTGAAAGCACTTCATGAGCTGTAAAGCACTCTGAATGTCCTGTAGGCATTGAAAGGCACGATATAAATGCAAGCCTTTCTTTTTGACATGAGATGAATTTTGCCAGCCTTGGCCTCGTTCCCACTTGGTATGGATCCATGGCACAAAATAAAACTCATGGGCATAAACCAAATCATCTGCCAACCTCCGCATAAACCAAATCACCCGCCAACCTCCGCATAAACCAAATCATCCGCCGACATTTCCGCCACCTCCAAAAAAGACCCCACCACCAGGGATATATTTCCCTCCCCACCCCTTTCCGCCTTCCGCAAAGACTGTTCCCTCCGTGA
>NC_057724.1:64042346-64058570 GCF_004010195.1 Chiloscyllium plagiosum
GTCCTGGGCCTCCTTCACCTCCGCTCCCTCACCACCAGACGCCTGGTGGAAGAACGCCTCATCCTCCGCCTCGGTACACTTCACCCCCAGGGCATCAATGTGGACTTCAACAGCTTCCTCATTTCCCCTTCCCCCACCTCATCCTAGTTTCAAACTTCCAGTCCCCTTGACTTGTCCGGACTTGTCCGACCTGCCTAGCTCCTTTTCCACCTATCCACTCCACCCTCTCCTCCCTGACCTATCACCTTCATCTCCTCCCCCACTCACCCATTGTACTCTATGCTACTCTCTCCCCACTCCCACCCTTCCCTAGCTTATCTCTCCATGCTTCAGGCTCTCTACCTTTATTCTTGATGAAGGGCTTTTGCCCGAAACTCCTCGGATGCTGCCTGAACTGTTGTGCTCTTCCAGCACCATTGATCCAGAATCTGGTTTCCAGCATCTGCAGTCATTGTTTTTACCTAACTAATTGGTATCAGTCTTTGCATGGCCAGCCTGTCCTCAGAAGAGTGGCACAGTAACCTTACGTTCCTCATGGCTAATCCACCTAGCCTGCACATCCCTGGACAATTTAGCACAGCTAATCTACTTAACCTGCACATCTTTGGACTCTGGGAGAAAACCAGAGCACCTGAAGGAAACCCACGCAGACAAAGGGAGAATGTGCAAATCCACACAGATGGTCGCCCAAGGCTGGAATCAAACCTGGGTTGCTGTTGCTATGAGGCAGTAGTGCTAGCCACTGAGCCACCGTGCCACCCCAATTCTGTGATAGTAGACCATCATTAACATCACAGTATTGGATGTTTATTTGGCTAGCAGAACACCTTGAATAGCATTATGCCAAGAGCAAACAGCATATTTTAAATAGAAAGTAAGCAATGTAGAACTATCCACTCTGTTGTCCTTCATCTGCCTTTCTCACATCTATCCCATCCTCTGTCTATTTGTAAAACTTACAATTTCACTTTTTCTGCCCTAGTCATTCTTTCCTCACACTGCTTCTACCTGTTGAATGCCTTGACCTGCCCAAATACTTAGTTCCATCATTCATTTCAGAGATTTACGAAATATGAGTTTCAGTTGGCTGGAATAAAAACAGCTAAGAAGACAGAAAAGTAAGGATTGGCACAGCCACATCATAAAATAGGCCAAGCTTCCAAGGTAACTACTATTCATCAGAACTAAATGGTGATAAATGAGCATACTCTTCTGTGGCCCAGGAAGAGCTTGCCCCAGGTGAATTAACACACCAATTAAGTTTTAAGTGATCAATCTCACTCAAATTGCCCACATAGGAGCTTCCACATGTTTAGTGGGACTGTTCATTTGAGGCTGTGGTTAGGCATTTGCTGGGACAGTGTAGATGGAGCTGGATTCTACATCTAAGCCAGAGTTTGAATGCTGAAAAGTTGCCCATGTGTACGAAGAGGTATTGGTAGAGCTTAAACAAGGTGTGAGGTTACATTCAATCCTCCATATTTTTTCTCCTCAATCCCATCCTCTCTCTTACATTACTTTTCAATTCAAACATAATGCTCATATAAGATGCTTTCAATAAACACTAAAGACTTATTTTTATTCTTTCATAAGATGTGACCATCACGGTCTTGGCCATTTGTTGTTTGAGGCCCGGTGACGGCTCCGGTCCAAAACGTCAATTCTCCTGCTCCCTGGATGCTGCCTAACTTATTGTGCATTTCCAGCACCACACTCTCAACTTTGATCTCCAGCATCTGCAGACCTCACTGTCTCCATTTGTTGTATACCTCTAATTTAAAAGGCAATGGTGAGATACCTTCTGTTGCAGTACATTTGGTGTCCACACACCCTACTTGGGAAGGAGATTTAGGTTAAAATCAGATCACTGATGATCTCATTGGATGGTGGAGTCATCTCAAGGAGCTGAATGGCCTATTCCTGGTCCTGACATGCATATTCATTTATATATTAGTATGAGTTTCTAGATTTTGACCCAGTGATCCAGAAAGAACAGATCTGTAGTTCCAAGTCAGGATGGAGTATGCCTTGGAGGGAACGTGCAGTCAATTGTGTTCCCATACATCTTCTGCCCTGTTCTTCTATTGGCAATCGCTGGGGTCAAGTACAATTGTCCTCCACGAGGGCATCTATTTGTGGGTTTTCAGATGGTTGAAGAGGCCAATACTGGATCCACACTTCTATTGCAGTGTGGGTATTGGTGGGTGGTAATGGTGGCTGGAGGCATGGTGGTTGGACCTTCCTGATGTTCTGTCTCTCCTTGCACAAGAGTCTCTACTGTTCAGCGGCACAGCATAGATTGTTTGCATGGTGTATAGCTCCCTGGTGGATGATGTTTCTCCAGTGAGTCCGGTTTTGTAGCTATGTCCTCCCAGTTGTTGATGTGGAATTTCTTGAGATTGGTCCAGATGTTATCTTTGAAGTGTTTCTTTTGGCTACCAGGGACATGCTGACCTTCCTTCAGCTGGGACTACATGATCGGTTTTGGGAGGTGTGGGTTGGGCATTTGGATGACATGTCCAGTCCATCAGAGTTGCTACTGCATTATGGTGGTGGTGATACTGGTTATATTGGCCTCCTCCAAGATGCGGGTGTTAGTGCCAGATGAGTTGCAGGATTTGTTATAGGGATCTTTGGTGGAATTGTTCCAGTACTTTCAGGGGCCTACTACACGTAGTTCAGTTTTCAGCTCCATATAGCAGTCTAGGAAGGACAATGGCTTTGTAGACCAGAAGTTTAGTCTGGACCTGCAGGCCAAGGTCTTCAGGCTTCTGAGTTGGGCATAGGCTCCACTGGCACAGCTCAGATGATGTTGCATTTCTACATCAATGTTGGCCTTGGAGAGAAGGTTGCTGAGATATGGAAAGTGATCCACATTTTCCAGGGGTTAGTTGTTGACTCTTGTAGGAGGAGTGAAGAAGCTGTTGGGTGGTAGTTGATGGAATACCAGAGTCTTTTTTTATGTTAAGAGTAAGGCTGTGAAGCTTGAATGCCTTGGCAAAGCCATCCACGATGCACTGAAGATCTTCCACAGAGTGTGCTGTGATGACATTGCCGTCACCATATTGAACCTCCAAGATGGAGGTGGTGGAGACCTTGCCCTTGGCCTTGAATCCGTTAAGGTTGAACAGCCAAGCATGCATTTGGTAAATGACTTGAATTCCCTTGGGCAGGTTTTGGCCAGTGAGATGGAGGACGGCTACAATGAAGATGGTGTACAGGGTGAGTGCGATGATGCAGCCCTGACTGACACCGCCCCCACCTCCCCCCGTCTCGACGGTGTAAGGTTGAGACTCCAATGCCAAGGGCCATCGCAGGCACGTCATCATGCAGCAGCCTTAGTATCCTGATGATCACATCGTAATAGTATTCACCAGTAACCCTGGAGGGTAATTATGTCAAAGGGCTTAATTAGCTCGATGAAACCATGCAACATGGTTGTTTCTGTTTCTGACATTTTCTTGTAATTGACATGCTGTGAAGATCATGTCTGCTGTTCCTCTGGATGGGCAGAAGCCACACTGTGATTCAGGGAGTACTTCCTCAGATAACAGCAGAAATCTTATTGGCTAGGCCATGTGCTATCTGGCTATTGCCCACTCTCTGTCCAGCAACAAGCTGCGCTCCAAGAGGACCACCATCCTCTCGTTAGTCCTCATCTGGACCGTGGCCGGAGTCTTGGCTTCCCCAGGGTTAATACTGCGGCGGATGCAGGAAAAAGAGAACCAGACGCTCTGTGCCATGGACTACACTTTGGTGGCAAATAAAGCCACTGAGCATTTCTGGGTCGGGGGGCTCAGCCTTTTTGCCAGCACCGTGGGCTTTCTGCTGCCTTTCCTGCTGATGTCCGGCTTCTACTTCGCCATTGGCAACACAGTCAACAGGCACTTCCAGAATGTCAAGAAGGAAGAACAGAAGAAAAAACGCCTCCTGAAGATCATCACGGCCCTGGTCCTGGTCTTCACTATTTGCTGGCTCTCTTTCCACATCATTAAGACCGTCGATGCGATCATCTGGCTGGGTCTCATCAAGATCCCATGCTCCGTCGATGAATTCTTTATCTCGGCTCATCCATACGCTACATGTGTCGCTTACATTAACAGCTGCCTCAACCCGTTCCTCTACGCGTTCTTTGATCAGCGATTTCGCTCAGAGTGCCTCTGTGTGCTGCGCTGTTCCCAGCTAAAGAAAGCTCTGCATGCCCCTATCACATCCATCTCCTCCAGCATGAGCAACCCCACCAAATCCGAGGCACCCTCCTCCGCTACCAAAGTCTAAAAGCTGGGGGCGAGGTAGGGGGAGAAAGAGACCCAGAGAGAGAGAGAGCGCGCCAATAACCCTAAGTCCTCTCCGCTTGTCTGCCAACGAACCCAAATAGCCCTCAGTCCATGCGAGGCAGACAAACTCTTGAATCGGACCAGCGTTCCCGGCCCCAGTCTGGGTCCTTGCTGGTGACTGGACTGTCAGTTCGCACAGTTAGCCTTGTTTTTCTTCTTGAATATGACAATACTCACAATCCTGAGCTCCAAGTAGAGTTCTTATTTGAGCCAAATCTTCAAGTGTAAAACCTGTATGTGCTCATGGAGCTGTGGGCCACCCTCCTTTCGGATGTCTGCAGGAATCCCATTAATAATAGCAGTGTTACCGTTTCTTAGGCTCCTTTAGGCATTTTGTATTTTCGTTGCACTGGGAGGTTCTCCCATATCACCTTGTATGTTCTTCGAGGTGATGGGGTTTACAAGTTTGGAAAATGCTGTAAACAAGCCTTGCGGAGTTGCTGCAAGTGAACAAATATGAACATTAGGAGCAGGAGTAGATAATATGGAACATGAGTTTGCACCAATATTAGATAAGAACATAACTGATCCGAAAGGACATTAGTGAACCAGATGTGGTTTTCTGACATCAGCAATGGAGCTTGAGAGACCGTGGGATATAGGTACATAGTTCCTTGAATGTGGCATCGTAGTTGGGATGGATGGTAAAGAAAACATTTGGCATGCTTGCCCTCATTGGTCACGACATTGAGCCTACGAATTGGGAGGTCATTTTGTGGTTGTACAGTACATTGGTTAGGTCACTTTTGGTCTATTGCCATAGAATTCTAATCCCCATCCTATAGGAAGAATGTTATTAAACTAGAAAGGGCAAAAAAGATTTACAAAGATGTTACTGAGGCTGGAGGATTTGAACCATAAGTAGAGGCTGATTGATGGCGACTTTTTTCCCTGGAGCATTGGAGGCTGAGGGGTGACCTTACAGAGGTTTGCAAAATCATGACAGGCATAGATAATGTGAATAGCCAAGATGTTTTCCCCAGGGTAAAGCAGTTCAGAACTAGAGAGCACATATTTAATGTGACAGGGGAAAGATTTAGAAAGGATATGAGGGACAACTTTTTCGCACAGAAGGTGATGAGGATATGGAACAAACTGGCAGCAGAAGTGATAGAGACGAGTACTGTTACTGCATCTCCAAGTCATTTGGACAAGTACACAGATAGGAAAGGTTTAGAGAGATATGGGCCAAATTCAGTTTCGAAAGCCCAATCAGCATGGATGGGTTTGAGTGAAAAGTCTGAACCTGAGCTGGATGACTCTAGTTAACTGCCAATTCCAGATTTTTACTGAATTTAATTACCACCATCAGTCTTAGCAGGATTTGAACCTGGGTTTCAAGAGCATTACACAAGTCTGTGGATTAGCAGCTCAGCTACAACACCAATGGTCATCACCTCCCCTCTGCAACATACTGATGAAAACACAAAGCATTTAAGATTTGACTACTGCTAATATAAATGGTCTAGAACCACACCAAACCACCCAATGATCCAACTGCAGATTGCATTACATGTCAGAGTAGGTAGAGCTTCAGTTTAATTTATAGATTAATCTTTTTACTATCATTACCTTATATAACAATGAACAAACTTTAAGAATTCAACAAAGAAGTTACTTAAGCTGAAATGCCAAATTCTGAACTGCTCTTGTTACCACATTATTTATGTTACATATCAAGTTCAGCTTCTGGTCAATGGTAGCCCCCAGGATCTTAATAGTTGGGATTTCAGAGGATTTGAGCTATAGAGAGTGGCTGAACAGCTGGGGCTGTTTTCCCTGGAGCATCGGAGGATGAGGGGTGACCTTATCGAGGTTTACAAAATTATGAGGGGCATGAATAGTGTAAATAGGCAAAGTCTTTTCGCTGGGGTCGGGGAGTCCAGAACTAGAGGGCATAGGTTTAAGGTGAGATGGAAAAGCGACCTATGGGGCAACTTTTTCACACAGAGCGTGGTACTTCTATGAAATGAGCTGCCAGAGGAAGTACAATTGCAACATTTAAGAGGCATTTGGATGGGTATATGAGTAGGAAGGGTTTGGAGAGATATGGGACAGGTGCTGGCAGGTGGGATTGGATTGGGTTGGGATGTCTGGTCAGCATGGACAGGTTGGACCAAAGGGTCTGTTTCCATGCTGTACATCTCTATGACTATGACCCTATGAATGCCATGGGAAGATGATTAGATTCTCTGCTATGGTCACTGCCTCGCACTTGTGTGGCAAGAATGTTATTCATCCATCCAAAACTAAATATTGTCCATGCCTCAATGGATATTGACAGGAATTGCTTCATTATCTAAGGATTCATGAATGGTACTGAATAGATTCCATTATCTGTGAATGAATTCTGACTTTATGATTGAGGGAAAGTTGTTCTTGTAGCAGCAGAAGACGTTTGGCCGAAGACAGTCCCATGAGAAACTCCGACAATGATATCCTGACACTAAAATGATCACCCTCCAAAAACTACAACCTGTTAAATTGGATACATAGCAACACACCACGCACAAAATGACTTATGATTTTCCACACTTGAAAGATACAAAAAGCTTCAAGGTATCATAAAGTCATAAAAGGTGCTATATAAATGCAAGGTTTTCTCTCTTTATATATTTTTTCTTTAGTTATTAGGTTTCAAACTTTAGTCCAAAAGTTATCGGAAAATGATCTAGTTCAGACTGCTTTTAATCTATAAACCCACTCATGCAAAACGTTTTATGTTACTGGTTACCAACTTCACACAACTCTGATTAAAGATTAAACCAGACATAACAATATACTCTTAGACAAAAAGGCAAGTTTGCTAACCATAGGTAGCTTTCTGTGTGCTAAAGTAAGGGAACAAACTGCTGAACTGGTCTCTGCACTATTAAACTGAAATGGAAGAACATTTGTTTTACAGCTTCAGAAAACAACACAATGTTTTCAATTTTCCTGGAAGAGCAGCACAAGACCAAAATGGGGCTGGTGCAGTCTGGGGAGGGATACAGAGGTTCTGGTTTCAGAACACCTATGGCAAACCTCAGAACAGGTCTCAGAACCCTTTCATTTCCCCCAAATTGACAACTCAGCACCAAAGCATAACAATCGTAAAAACCTCCTATCTGTCACAGCAGGATTTGATGTATTCATGAATGAAATACACAACCCCAGGTTATACTCCAACAGGTTTATTTGGAAGCACTAGCTTTCAAGGCGCTCTCTCTTCATCACTTCATGAAGAGACTACACCTCAAAAGCTAGTGCTGCCAAATAAACCTGTTGGACTATAACCTGGTGTTTTGTGATTTTTGGTCCAGGTAAAAACAATGACTGCAGATGCTGGAAACCAGATTCCGGATTAGGGTGGTGCTGGAAGAGCACAGCAGTTCAGGCAGCATCCGAGGAGCAGGAAAATCGACGTTTCGGGCAAAAGCCCTTCATCAGGAATACGGTCGGAGTGCCTGAAGGGTGGAGAAATAAGTGAGAGGAGGGTGGGGGTGGGGAGAAAGTAGCTGATCCACCCCAGTCCAACACCGGCACCTCCAAATCATGAACAAAACAGATATGTTCAAAGGTAGCTGACCGCCACCATCACCAGGGCAATTACATATGAGTAATAAATGCTGGCCTAGCCAGCAATGCCCACATCAAATGAACAATACATTTCTGATTGACTGCAGGCTTTTGGAGATCAATTAGAAGACTGCAATTCTTCTCAAGAATGATCAAAGGCAGGTGATGTACTGAGCTGAAAAATGTGAGATAATCCTACCACTTCACAAATCATTGATGCAATCACATTTAGCATATAGTTTCAGTTAACGCTACGGCTGGACGAAAATGATATTTGAAGTGAATTATGAAGACAGCAGACATTAAAGCTGCAGGCTGACTGGGGGAGCCCTGGAAAAGTGAGGCATCACAGAAGGCTCAACCAGCCAAGAGGCCAGCAAGTCTTCAGCTCTGATGAAGACTCATCTCTACTCAAAATGTTAGCTTGCTCTCTCTCCACCTATACTGTCTGACCCGCTGTGATCTCCAGCATTTGATGTTTTCAGTACAGTATAGCCATGATATGTCATGTCTCAATTTCTCATATCCAGAGGAACCTCGATTATCCGGCATTCGATTAACTGAATTAGAGAGGGGGAATAGAGAGAGACAGAGACAGAGACAGAGAGAGAGAGAGAGAGAGAACAGCCAGAATACTTTAAGTGTTATCACCGACAAGCAAGTTCAGAATTCCTGTTATTAGGAAGCTATGAGATGACAAATCGAATCAATGACCATGGGGACTAGTCAGGAGGGTCATGGGAGGTGGTATCTGATCACAAGCAGTTGCCCACACAACCTTGTTGGATCCCTCAAGTAAATGGAAAGGATCTTACTTCTTTCATCTCAGAAGTCTCTGCTTTAAGGTTAGCTTCCGAGGGTCCTGATGATCATATACACGGTTAAAATACAACATGGTGAACAACAATGATGCTCGCAATCTCATTGTGTTAATTAAAATATTTAAAGTACCAAACCGGTTCCTTGTTCATAAAAAGGAGACAATGGGGATTGCAGATATTGGAGGAATCAGAGTTGATAATGTATGGCACTGGAAAAGGCACAGCAGGTCAGGCAGCATCCGAGGAGCAGGAAAGTCGATGTTTCGGGCAGGGCCCTTCTTCAGGACTGGGGATGGGGAAGGGGGTTGAGAGATCACTAAAATCAATGTTGGGGGGGGGGGGAGGGGGTGAGGTAACATCAGAAGCGGGTTGCACCAGAATTCCAGTTTCAAAATGCTTTAGCCACACACAACACAACACAAACCTGTGCGTGTTTTGGTGGTTAGGTCTCTCCCTTTCACAAGTGCTCAATCTGTGGTACAAGTTGCTTTGCGACACATTGGAAGAAAATAGTGTCAATTCATCGAAATCCATATTAAGTTGACTTCTTTCAGAAAATTAGGATTTACAACACAGTACCTGAGATATGACATATTGTGTCTATACGTGCTTGGAAAAAGTTATTCTTCTCAAACTCTCCACAACTGGGCTTTCCCTCACCTCAGTCTTTGGTCAAGTGGAGACTAATTGATAGAAAATATTTGCTTTTATTAGGTAACTGCTTCATCAATGTTGCATTGTGCAAATTCCAGGATGGTAGAAAACGACCTGAAAAAACCACAGTTTCTTTTGTCTGACAATTGCAATGACCCCCAAGTGCTTTGGGATCTAATGTATGCAACTGTTACTTAATTCTATTCAAAACAGATTAAGTCACTCATTGAATTACGCATTTATGAACAGAAATCATGTAAATTAATCAAATAATTGTGTAGATTTTCAGTTTAACATCGGACCATAAAACTGGTTTTGCAGATCATTGTAAACCTGCCTAATTTAATATTTGGAGAACATAACGGACTGCCTAATCTCAACGTTACATTTAATACATCGAAACGTTTCTTTATTCTCTCCAGCATAACTGGCTGGCCAGTCTTTATTGCCTGTCCCTAGCTCCCCATTGAGAAGGTGATGTTAAGCTGCTTTCTTGAACTGATGCAGTCCCCATGCTGTAGTTAGACCCACAGAACCTTTACGGAGGGAATTTCAGGAGTTTGACTCACCAATGCTGGAAGAACAGTAAAATATTTCCAAGTCAGGATGGTGAGTGAATTGGAGGAAAACATGAAGATAGTGGTGTTCCCATTACTCTGCTACTTTTGCCCTTCTAGATGGAAGTGATTGTGGGTTTGGAAGGCGCTGGCTGAAGATCTTTGGTGAAATTCTGCAGTACATCATAAATAGTACAGCTTGCTGCTATAGAGAAGTGGATATTTGTGAAAGCAGTGCCAATCAAGTGAGGTTGCTTTCTCCTGGATGATGTCAAGCTCCTTGAGTGTTGTTGGATCTGCACCCATCCAGCCAAGTCAGGAGTATTCCATCACACTCCTTTAAGGTGTCTTGTAGATGATGGATGCATTTTGGGGAGTCAGGAAGTGAGTTACTCACTGCAGTATTCCTAGCCCTTACCCATTAGTATAAACTTTAACTCCCTTTAGCTAATGAAAACAAGGTGCATGGAGCTTTAATAACATCTACATGGGACAACTCACTTAATCCCTTAATGATCTGTCATTCTGGCAGGTTTGCTCTGGCCACTCGACATCAGAAATAAAGAGAATCCTCAGCCCCATGACATGATCCCAAAATATCAATTGCCCAGTTTATTCTTCAGCTTGCTTGTCATAACTTCCTGCCTTGTTCACTCAACATCTGCCCACCAGCCTCATGCCCTTCACACTGGATTGGGATTGGGATCGCGTCAAGTACATGTAAAATGATCCAGACTTCATGTCAATGATCCAGACGAAAGCTTTACCTTGGTGAGCTTTTTTCACAGCTCAGTTGTTCTGGCAGCAAAATACAGAGGTGGTGTAGAAATCAGAGGATAAGCAAAGTTTCTCGTAAAAGACCTTTTAAGAAGCAAGAGTCAGTTTTTGGTTTTAGCATGCATTCCACACATTTGCTGAGTGCCAGTCTGAAAGAAGTGTCAAAACCAATGAATCAATTGCAGTCTATAAAACAATGCAAGATGGAGATAATAGTCACCACCATCTTATCAACATGGAAGTGGCTGCTAAGGAGAAAACTCACCTCAATATGAGTTGTTGCAGGGGAATAGATGATAAAAATCAATTGTAACACAAGAGTTGCAATCCAGCTGTCATAATATGCAAATAATTAAAGCTAAGAGGCAACTTCTTCACACAGAGGATGGTATGTGTATGGAATGAGCTGCCAGAGGAAGTGGTGGAGGATAGTATAATTGCAACATTTAAAAGGCATTAGGATGGGTATATGAATAGGAAGGGTTTGGAGGGATATGGGCCAGATGCTGGTAGTGGGACTAGATTGGGTTGCGACATCTGGTTGGCATGGACAAGTTGGACTGAAGGGTGTTTCTGATCTGTACATCTCTATGACTCTATGACTCTGCATGAAATTCCATAAAATAATTGAGTCAATTCAAGATGAGACCGTTTTGTAAGCCTGAGACATACATACTGCTAACATTGTGGTTCACCACAGCATGTGGGCGGCACGGTGGTACAGTGGTTAGCACTGCTGCCTCACTGCACCAGAGACCTGGGTTCAATTCCCGCCTCATGCGACTGACTGTGTGGAGTTTGTACATTCTCCCCATGTCTGTGTGGGTTTTCTCCAGGTGCTCTGGTTTCCTCCCACAGTCCAAAGATGTGCAGGTTAGGTGAATTGGCCATGCTAAATTGCCCATAGTGTTAGGTGAAGGGGTAAATGTAGGGGAATGGGTCTGGGTGGGTTGCGGGTCGGTGTGGACTTGTTGGGCTGAAGGGCCTGTTTCCACACTGTAAATAATCTAATGATCTTCAATTCTGGGAGCTGGGTTGAAATG
This sequence comes from Chiloscyllium plagiosum, assembly GCF_004010195.1. NCBI lineage: Eukaryota > Metazoa > Chordata > Chondrichthyes > Orectolobiformes > Hemiscylliidae > Chiloscyllium > Chiloscyllium plagiosum. The sequence continues at coordinate 64,054,094 of NC_057724.1, forward strand.
GGGTTATAGGCCTACTGGTGGGATATAATGACAAATGGTAATCAGTCATTTCATTGAGATTTGAAATAAAAACAGCAGTATCATTGTCAGACCATCGCCAACAGCTTTTTTTCACCACTCTCTTTTTTTAACATCGAACTCACTCAAGGATCCATCTTTAACCCTGATCTACTTCATTTACTACCCCTTGGTGATATGATCCAAAGGCATATGGCCACCTTCTACATGTACACCAACTCCATTTGCCGTAATATCTCTTGACTTCTTCACTGCATCTGTGAGTGTCAGCTTCCTTCTCTGGCATTCAGTCTTGGTTGAACCACAGCTTTCTCGAGTTAAGTGCAGACAAGACTTTAATAATTGTCTTCAGTGCTGCCATGAATTCTGCACTCTTACCATGGACTCTACCTGGCTCTGGTTGAATGAATCGGTTTGTAACCTTCAGGCCCTGTATGAGCTGAGTTTCCAACCCATTATCATTTCTGGCTGTGTGAAGTTTGCACATTTCCCCCATATCTGTGTGGGTTTCCTCCAGGTGCTCCAGTTTCCTCGCACAGTCCAAGGATGTGCATGTTCAGTGGATTGGCCATGGGAAATGCAGGGTTGCAGGTTTAGAGTAGGGTGCTGAGTCTGGATGGGATGCTCTTCAAAGGGCCCAATGGCCAATTTCTGCACTGTAGGGATTCTATGACATCTGTACTCCTAAGATTGCATGCTTCTACCTCAATAACATTGTTTTCCCTCAGCATTTGGAACATACCCCCATGCTTGAGTTACTTTCAGACTTAACTCTTCAAAACTTTTCCAGGTTCTTTTTTTTTATTTATTCACAGGACAAGGGCATCACTGGCAAGGCCAGCAGTTATTGTCCAGAGGGCAGTTAAGAGTCAACCACATTGCTGTGGGTCTGGGTCTCACATATAGACCAGACCAGGTAGGGATGGCAATTTCCTTCCCTGAAGGACATGAGTGAACCAGTTGGATTTTTCAGACAATTGGCAACAGTTTCATGTTCATTGCTGGACTCTTAATTCCAGATTTGTTTCTCACTTCATAAGCAGCTAAGATCCTGCTGCCCATTTCCTATCCCACACTAGGACCACTTTTGTATCACTGTGGCCATTGTTCACCTACAATTCCTCAAGGTCTTCCACTGAACATTTCCATGCTCCCCTCTAAATTTTTTTTTGCTTTATCTCTTTTGTATTTCTATAATCTCCTTGTGCCCTACAACCTGCTTGAACTCTACCTCCTGGTCTGCAGCTTTGTGTTCCTCCATCCCTCCTTCTGGTGTCCAAATGTTCAGCTTCAGTCCAGGGTCTAAAATTCTTTTTCCAAACCTCTGTGTTTCCATCACCTCCTTAAAATACATCTCTTTGACTGGATTTCAGGTTACCCCTGCTAATCCAGCTCCCTTCAGTTTTGGATCCACTTTTATCTGATTAGGCCTCGGGACAGTTTTGTCCTACATGAAAGGCTCTATATAAATGCACGTTGTTGTCCATCTGCATAAAAAGAAACTGATTAATTATGGTGATAAAATTGTGCAGACAGGAACTTACTGTAAATATGTTAATCGCCCACAGAGGAGATTAAAATCCAAAGTATGTGAGTAATTTAATCTTAAAAATAGTTAGAACAAGTACAATAAATAATATTACAAAGAAAGAAACAAAATTAAACTATAAATAGAACAGACAATAGAGGATAAAACTGGAGAGAGATCAAACATATCTTTTCATTTTAATTTCAAATTATGTTCTTAGTGTTTGCTTTTATAATGTAGAGTGATTAATTCAGTAATAAATCATAACGCTAGCATTTGTGTAACCCTGTGATGTATTTCTGTATTCCTGTTTGCTCCATTAACCCTATAACTGAAAACTTATGAGGGTAGAAATGATTATGTGTTACAGGCACAAAATTGGTGTAAATCACATTGAGTTAGCAGTGAAACAACCTGCACATGTATTAATCTAAATGGTAAATTGTAGGGTTCTCAAAATGGAAATGGAAATTAGGGATCCAAGACATAGTGTCTGTCTGCTTAGGAGTCACCCAGAAATACCAAAGGTAAAGGACAGATTATTCCTAGTTCCTGAAAAACGTGGAAGGCAGTGTGAGGAAGTTGGGAAAATCACATGAGACCAGCAGTGAGAAGCTCCTTGGCAGCAGGAACAAAAAGTCGCCCTTTCCAACTAAGTGTTGCACAATGAGACAGGATTCTCATTAGTGAGAAGCAAGAAGCCTATTTGCATTTATTAGCATTTGCATTTGCATCTGATAATTGGTTAATCCTGCCTCATTAAATGTGGTTTCCCATTCGCCCAACCATCAGATATAAATTAGATGGTGACAATTCCTGGTGTGAAAGTCAAAGTGGTTACCTAGTGATTCCACTCTGCTCCTACTACCCCGCCATCTTGGACTCAAGACACCAATATCTCAGGGTACACTCCATGGGCAGAGACTGGATGGAATCCCTGTTAATGGACACACACCAGCCATATCGCACCCTCTGATCCACTTGCAGTCCAGTTCTGCATGTCCATGCTCCACACTCATTGGCACCTTTTATTCTCAAGCCGCTGCCAGGACACTTGGTGCAGAGACAGGCACCCTGCTCATGGATTGGACCCTGGCTCCCCCTCAGGACTCATTGTTTGCTCTGAGCACTCACTCACCCTGCCTTGCACATTTGCACTTTCCCCCTCAGCCAGAGCTTACAGCTTAACAGTACTTCTGTCTTGAGTTGCCCTTAAACGTAGAAACTAAGTCGGGCAGCTTGTCATGGTTGTCAGCAGTCATCAGTCAAAGGGCAGACATGTTGCTCTATGATGTCAATCTCACTGCTGTATCATGTGCAGCACACTGCAACCGAACGGCCAGGTTTTAAAACCTGAGGGGAGTAGTCTTCAGTCAGGTGCTAGGAAACACCCTTCAGTCAGGGAAACCTGGCACAGTAAGTCAAGGGCAGCTTCAGTCCAGGTATCAGACCAGGGATTTGGGCACGGTCAGTCAGCCACAAGAGGTCTGTGCCTGGGAGTTTGTACCTCTACAGTGTGGGGAGTTGGCCACAGTCAGCCCTGTGAGTCCAGTTTGTACAGTCTGGGGAATTGAGAAAATCAATACATTCCACCTGGTCTACCTCAGTGAGATGCTAACTGACAGCATACTCCCCCTAGTCTGCATCTCTGTGATGCTGACCTACTGCACACTCTTCTGGTCTGCTTCACTGTGATGCAGACTTACGACACATCCCTCCCAATCTGCTTCATCATGATGCTAACTTACTGCACACTCCTCCCAGTCTGCTTCACTGAGATTCGGACTAACTGCACACGCCTCCCAGTTTGCTTCATTGAGATTGTGACTTACTGCACATCCTCCCAGTCTGCTACACCATGATGCTAACTTACTGCGCACTCCTCCCAGTCTGCTTCAGTGTGATGCTGACTTAGCACACACTCCTCCCAGTCTGCTTCACTGAGATGCTAACGTACGGCATTCTCCTCCAAGTCTGCTTCACTGCGATGCTGACTTACTGCACACTCCTCCCGGGCTGCTTCACTGTGATGCTGACTTATGGCACACACCTCCCGATCTGCTTCACTGTGATGCTGACTTACCGCACACTCCACTCAGTCTGCTTCACTGTGATGCGGACTTACTACATACTCCCCCCAGTCTGCCTCACTGTGATGTTAACTTACCGCACACTCCTCCCAGACTGCCTCACTGTGATGCTAACTTACTACACCCTCCTCCCAGACTGCCTCACTGTGATGCTAACTTACTACACCCTCCTCCCAGACTGCCTCACTGTGATGCTGACTTACTACGCACTCCACTCGGTCTGCTTCACTGTGATGCTGATGTGATGCTGACTCACTGCACGCTCCTCCTGGTCTGCTTCACTGGTCTGCTTCACTGTGATGTTGACTTACTGCACATTCCTCCCAGTCTGCCTCACTGAGATGCTGAGTAACCGCACACTCCTCCCGGTCTGCTTCACTGAGATGCTGCCTCACTGCACACTCCTCCCAGTCTGCTTCACTGTGCTGCTGACATGGCGCACACTATTCCTGGACCGCTTCACTGTGATGCTGGTGAACCACACACTCCTCCCAATCTGCTTCACTCTGATGCTGACTTACTACACCTTCCTCTCGGTCTGATTCACAGTGATGCTGACTTGCTACACACACCTCCCAGTCTGCTTCACTGTGATGCTAACTTACTGGACACTCCTTCCGTTCCGCTTCAATTATATGCTCATTTACTGCACACCTCTCCCAGCCTGCCTCACTGTGATGCTAACTTACTGCACACACCTCCCAGTCTGCTTCACTGAGATGCTAACTTACTGCACACTCCACCCAGTCTGCTTCATTGAGATGCTAACTTACCGCACACTCCTCCCAGTCTGATTCAGTGAGATGCTGACTTACTGCAAACTCCTCCCTGTCTGCTTCAC
>NC_057724.1:64059070-64088070 GCF_004010195.1 Chiloscyllium plagiosum
GCACTCCTCTCAGTCTGCTTCACTATGATGTTGACTTACTTCACACTCTTCCCAGTCTGCTTCAGTCATTCTAGCTTACTGCACACTCCTCCTGGTCTGCTCCACTGTGATGCTAACTTACTGCACACTTCTCCCAATGTGTTTCACTGTGATGCTGACTTACTGCACACTTCTCCCAGTGTGCTTCACTGTGATGCTAACTTTTGTACACTTCTCCCAGTCTGCCTCACTGAGATGCTGATCTACTACACACTCCTCTCAGTCTGCTTCACTGTGATGCTGACTAACCGCACACTTCTCCCAGTGTGCTTCATTGAGGACAACGAGGACATTTTCCTCTTTCCTGAAGAAGGGCTCAAGCCCGAATCGTTGATTCTCATGCTCCTTGGATGCTCCCTGACCTGCTGCACTTTTCCAGCAACACATTTTCAGTTCTGATCTCCAGCATCTGCAGTCCTTACTTTCTCCTGCTTCATTGTAATGCTAACGTACTGTATACTCCTCCCAGTCTGCTTCACTGTAATGCTGAACTCCTACATACTCCTCCCAGTCTGGTTCACTGTGATGCTAATTTACTGCACACTCCTCCTGGTCTGCTTCACTGTGATGCTGACTTACTGCACACTCCTCTCGGTCTGATTCACTGTGATGCTGACTTACTGCACACTCCTCCTGGTCTCCGTCACTGTGATGCTGACTTACTGCACACTCCTCCTGGTCTGCGTCACTGTGATGCTGACTTACTGCACACTCCTCTCGGTCTGATTCACTGTGATGCTGACTTACTGCACACTCCTCCTGGTCTGCTTCACTGAGATACTGACTTACTGTACACTCCTCCTGGTCTGCTTCAGTAAATCTGGCTGCTCCCTGCACACTCATCATGTGGGCATCATTGGCTGGGCCAGTGTTTATTGCCCATTCCTAGCTGCTCTTGAGAAGATTCTGATGAGCTGTCTTCTTGAACTGCTGCAGTCCATTTGGTTTATGTAACTGCCAGTACCCTGTGGGAGGGCATGCTAGGATTTTGACCCAGTGACATTGAAAGAACAGTGATATATTCCTGAGTCAGGATGAAGGGTGGCTTGGAGAGGTATTTGTAAGTGGTGGCGTTCCTGCTGTTCCTGTCTTTGCAGATTGTTGTTAGGAGGGGTTTGGAGGGTGTTGTCTAAGGAGCCCTGGTGAACAACTACAATGCATCTTGTAAATAGTAGACACTGCTACTATCGTCACCAGTTTTGGAGAGGATTAATGTTTATGGATGTGATGCCAATCCACACTACTTTGTCCTGGTTGGTGTCAAACATGTAAGTGTTGTTGGAGCTGCACGAAGCCAGACAAGTGGGGAATATTCCATTACACTCCTGGTGTGTATTTGTTGGACAAGCTTTGAGAAATCAGGAGGTGACCTATTAGCTGCAGGATTCCTAGACTCTGGCCTGAGTTTGTGCACGTGTACTTATATGACTGGTGCAGTTCAGTTTCTGAACAATGTGACAGGAGTCCATCGATTGATGTTTTCATTAAATGAGGCCCAAAATCCAAATTCTATGCTAATTGCCTCTGGGAGTGTTCAAACCTGACCAGCTGCTTGAAGCACAGGACCAATTACCGAGGGCCCCGCTTAGAACACCCTGACTGGAGCATTAGACTCAGAGCCCTGCCTCTACCTGAGCTGGGCCACAACAACCTTGTAGCAACTTAAAGCAAAGGTTGACTTCCTGGATTGATATTGAACACGTCTCCAAATTCATTGCTGCTGGTGAACTACTCCGTGTATCTCCTCAGAAAGGTGCAATTCCCAGAGTCAGCTGGGATGAGAGAAGTGGAGGCATAGGAGCAAGGACAACATTCGGATACTGAGAAAGAACAAGCACCATTTATTCTGCCTGATTCCAGATCTCAAAGGCAACAACAAATCATCTCAGTGCTTCCTGCAACCTCCCCACCTACAGTCTGAGAGTATCTTCCACCATTAGACACAATCTAACAGTCCTCAGCTCAATCCACTCAACTTCAACACCAACCTGGCTACAACTTTTCCCAGGCAAGAAGTTACAGACAAGAACTGTTCCACAGGTCACAGCAAAACATAAAAATACTTCTTCCATTAACCAAAATGACCTATGTATACACTAATTATAGGTTCCATAATGAGATCCATCAATGAAGTTCCTTAATAAACACAATTAATGGTGTACAAAACTTATTTAATGACAAACAATAATTGCTTAACATACACAGTCAATAACAAAGATGCCTGTACCTCTGAAAAGCTCCAAAACGCACACACACTCTTCATAGAGATGTACAGCACAGAAGCAGACTCTTTGGTTCAACTCATCCATGCCAAACCAGATATCCTAACCTAATCTAGTCTCACTTGTCAGCACATGGCCCGTACCCCTCTACACCTTTCCTATTCATATACCCATCCAGATGCCTTTTAAATGCTGCAATTGTACCAGCCTTCACCAAAAAGGGAACCGATTTCCTTGCACAGATTGTTTTTCCAAAATAAAATACACTTTGGTTCACAGGCTATTCTCTAATGCAAAAGGATCAGTTGTATAAGAGTGCTCTGATATTCTGGTAGATGGTCAAGTCACTAAGCACACACAGGTGTCTCTGATATCTTGCAAATAAACCTGTTCAGGAAATACAATCTTGAGATATTCTTTCAATCCTCATTCAAAAGGCATATAGGTTTCACTCTGAACTTAATGAAAGGATTTTATTTTCAGAGATGAAAGCAATCAATTGGCAACTTGTCCTTAATAAACTCTCCTCCAAATCAACTTGATCTTAGTAGGTTCACCTTTAAATGAAATAAGTAAAACAAGAATCTTCTTGAAGCCCAACAGTTCCAAAACAACACCCAGCAGGGGTCTGTATCAAAGCAAGCAATTATCACTAGTCATGTGATTTGCAGGAAGCCTTGTTAAAAGCAAACTCAAAATCCATAGTGAACTGACTTCATTTAAAGAAACCCACTGCAGGTGCTTTGACAGAGCTTGAGATAAATCCATATTCCATAACCCTTCAATACTTAAGACGGCCAAACAATATCACATTTAAAGTATATTTATAAAAGCATCAATCAAACTCATTGAATATTGTTTCCAAATCATTCATTTTAAATCATGACCCAACAGATCATTGAAAACTAATCACATCTTAAATGCTCATTTTCCTAATGTGAGAGTCCTAAAGCACTCCAACACAATGCTGCTCAATCACCTTTATATCACTCATCAGTGTTTGGATTTGGCATGTGATTTTACAGCTGGATATCCATCTTGTTGCTGATCCTTTCTCTTCATCCAAGCTGGGGATAGATGATAGCTCATCTGCAGTGTGGTTGGGCTCTTTGATAATCAACAGCTTCTGGTCTAGATTTGAACCCAGGACCTTAAAGGTCAGAGGTAGTAGGAGTGCTAGCCGCTGAGCTCTCTCCAATTCCCTCATCCATTACTTTGCAGTGATGCTCGCAAATCCATGTAGAAGATTGGCCATTCATTCTTCCCATTATGGAACTGGTTGAGCAAAGGCAAGGAATTTCTCCACATTCTCCATGTCTGTTGGAATGGAAGAAGATGGAAAACCCCAGAATGACGAATTATAGCAGAAGTTGTGCTTGCAGTCCCAGGCTTGTCCCTACCCTGAAATATTTCTATCCAAACACATTTATCATTGCAATTTCCAGGCTTTTGAATCAATGCTGTTGTGCCCAGTAATTCATGTCTGTTTAACCTTGAACTTTAGACTTGGTGAGCAGCATGCTTCCATGTTAACTCATAAAGGACACTGCAATAACAGTTAAAAAAAAGGTTTGCAAACAACATGCAGTACTATGGCCTGAGCATTTGGATCTCTTCCCCATGCAGTTGTCTTCCCATTTGAAAAGACTGCCTGCTGAACCATGTGAAAACGATCATCAGTTCAGTGACATCATTCTCATCTGGAAAACTCTATTAAAACTTTAAGGACAAACCTTACGGCTCGAAAGTGAAGAGGTAGTTTCTCCTTATGGGAGAATTTAGAAGTAGCGGGCCCTGTTAGTAATAGAGATAATGTAAATTTAGTACTGCAAGAGGATGGACACTCTTTGTTCTTCCTGACGATGTAGGAAAGTAGAGTCTTTGAATATTTTTAAGTCAGAAATGAATAGATTCTTAGTAAGCAAGAGGGTAGGTGGAAACACAGATCTGAAGATGTACATAGAACATAGAACATTACAGTGCAGTACAGGCCGTTCGGCCCTCGATGTTGCACCGCCCTGTCATACTAATCTGAAGCCCATCCCACCTACACTATTCTATGTATGTCCATATGCTTGTCCAATGACGACTTAAATGCACTTAAACTTAGCGAATCTACTACCGTTGCAGGCAAAGCATTCCATACCCTTACTACTCTCTGACTAAAGAAACTACCTCTGACATCTGTCTTATACCTATCTCCCCTCACTTTAAAGTTGTGTCCCCTCGTGTTTGCCGTCCCCATACTTGGAAAAAGGCTCTCCCTGTCCACCCTATCTAACCCTCTGATTATCTTGTATGTCTCTATTAAGTCACCTCTCAACCTTCTTCTCTCTAACGAGAACAACCTCAAGGCCCTCAGCCTTTCCTCGTAAGACATTCCTTCCATACGAGGCAATCAATGTAATCAATCAGCCATAAACATATAAAATGGTAGAGCAGACTCAAGGGATCCAATAGCCTGCTTCTGCTCCTTATTTGCATGTTCACATGTTGAGCATAAGAAAGGCCACTGTAACTCTCAGTTACTGAGTGAGTGATAAAAAGGAACAGAAATATTTCATATCGTTTCTAAAAAGGGGAGTAAGGACAGCCAGTCATTTAAATAGCTTTTTCAAGCAAACAATGGTAAAAAGGGATATTAAGGGATAGCAGTCCACCACTTTGGACAACATTAGAAAAAGTGCATTCGGAAATCCTCGCTGATAGTGAGTTGCGTGAATCTTCAGTGCACAAACTCATGTGTATATATGACCAGTTTGAACGGGCCTCGGGGACCAAGGTAAACCGAGGCAAGAGCGAGGCCATGCTCTTCGGGAACTGGGCTGACCAATCCTCGATCCCTTTCACCGTTAGGACCGAACACCTGAAGGTGCTGGGTATTTGGTTCATGGGGGCTGTGGCGTGCGCCAAGTCTTGGGAGGAGCATATCAACAAAGTGAGGCAGAAACTGGGCAGATGGAAGCTACGGTCGCTCTCCAACGTGGGAAAAAACCTGGTCATCAGGTGTGAGGCACTATCATTGCTGTATACATGGCACAGGTGTGGCCTATCCCCAGAACCTGTGCTGCTGCAGTCACCCAGGCCAGGACCTGCTGGAGGGGTATGTCAGTATGCTCAGGGCAGGTAGCATGAGTGGATCCATGAGGAAAGGCATCATCACCCTCATCTACAAGCGGAAGGGGGAGAGGGGGGAACTCAGAAATTGGAGACCAATCTCACTACTGAAAGGGGATTACAAAATTTTGTCAAAGGTTATCGCCAACCGGGTCAGGTATGCTCTGGAGTCGGTGATTCACCCTGACCAAATCTGTGCTGTACCGGTCAGGAAGATCGCTGAGAGTCTCGCACTCCTCAGGGATACGATCGCCTACGTGCAGGACAGAGGGTTGGACACCTGCCTCATCAGCCTGGACCAGGAGAAAGCCATTGACAGGATATCACACACATAAATGGGCTTTGGGGAGGGAATCTGCAATTGGATCAGACTGCTCAACACCAACATTGTCAGTGCAGTCTCAATCAATGGGTGGGAATCAGATAGCTTCCCAGTCAGATCTGGAGTCAGGCAGGGCTGCCCTCTCTATCCTGCCTTGTTTGAGTGCTGCATAAAGCCATTTGCCGAGTCCATCAGGAAGGATGCGAGCCTGAGAGGGGTGACTATTCCTGGCAGTGGGGACCTGCAGGTCAAGACCTCCCTGTACATGGATGACATCGCCGTTTTCTGCTCGGATCCGCTGTCCGTGCACAGATTCATGTGCATATGTGACCAGTTCGAACGGGCCTCGGGGGCCAAGGTAAACTGAGGCAAGAGTGAGGCCATGCTCCTCGGGAATTGGGCTGACCAATCCTCGATCCCCTTCACTGTCAGGACCAACCTGAAGGTGCTGGGTATTTGGTTAGGGAGGGGCTAGGGCATATGCCAAGTCTTGGGAGGAGCATATCAGCAAAGTGAGGCAGAAACTGGGCAGATGGAAGCTACGGTCGCTCTCCATCACAGGAAAAAACCTGGTCATCAGGTGTGAGGCACTATCATTGCTGTATACATGGCACAGGTGTGGCCTATCTCCAGAACTTCTGCCACTGCGGTCACCTGGGCCATCTTCCAATTTATATGGAGGTCAAAGATGGACTCGATGTGTAAAGATTTGGGCAACAGGGAACAAAATACACCCAATGCCACCCTCACCCTGATGGCCACCTTTGTGTGTGGCTGCATCAAGCTGTGCGTGGATCCCAGGTACGCAAACACCAAGTGTCACTACGTACTGAGGTTCTACCTGTCCCCGGTGTTGCGAAGGATGGGTCTGGCCTCGCTGCCGTGGAACGCTCGAGTAGTTGGACCGTTCCGTATCACCTGTCCTTCGTGGAGAAATTTATGAAGAAAAACACCTTTGACCACAAGTCCATCAGGAAGTGGTCAGCACGTAGTGTCCTTGAGACCCATTGGGAAAAGGAGAGGGCGGATCCTATTGAACAGTTCCCTGAGCAGACTGTCAAAGCCATTTGGCAGAATGCCTCATCGCCAGAACTTTCCAACAAGCACCAAGACTTGGCTTGGCTGGCGGTGAGAAGGGCTCTGCCTGTGAGATCTGCCCAGATTCTCAGCCGCACCGCACGCTGCCCTCGAAGCGGCTGTGGAGGGGACGAGACTGTCACACACCTCCTTCTGGAATGTGCCTATGCAGAAGAAGCCTGGAGAGAAATGCAGTGGTGTTTGTCGAGGTTCGTCCCGAGCAGCGCCGTGACCGGGACTCCGTGCTCTATGGCCTATTCCCCGGGACGCACACCGAGACAAACATCAACTGTGCCTGGAGGATCATCAACTCGGTGAAGGACGCTCTCTGGGCGGTCCAAAACCTGTTGATCTTCCAGCTGAAAGAGTTGACCCCGACTGAGTTTTGCAGATTGGCACATTCTAAGGTCCAGGACTATGTGTTGAAGCTTGGGGCAGCTGCCGCCAAGGCACAGTGGGGAAAGACTACTGTGTAACATCTGCTTGCCTAAAGAAGAACAGGGGGCCCACCCAGTCATTTGGGCTCCGCTGACGCTTCAGCAGAAGAGCTGGATAGTAAATGTACAGACTTGTATATGGGAAAAATAAATTTCGATGTCTGTATGTAAAGCAATGTAATGTGTGCACAAGAATGGCATGACCAATTGTAAAGAGATCCAAATAATTTTATGAATAAAGTATATTTTTGAAATTAAAAAAAATCTTCAGTGCATTTCAGCTGTTCATCCTATAGGGATTTGTCAAACCAAAATTAATTGAACAAATAGATTGACCTCGATGAACATAAGTGGGTCTACAAAATAACTGTAGCATTTATTGTATTAGAAATTAATTCACCGTGAAATCAGCTCTTAAACAGTGTATTGTGCCTGAAGAATGCATCTTAGCTACACCCGTAACTTTGGGCATTTCAAGGATTTATTTCGATCTGTCATAGGTTCTATTTTTCAAAAATATTAATTAATTAAAGAAGAGAAACTCTTGTCTCCATGAAACATCTTATTTTAACATTTCAATCACTTTTCGGAGCCAGCAATGGAATAATAAGCAATCAGCAGCTGAGCCTTGAAGTTGGTTACTGGGCTGCATACAACTAGAGTGTGAACAATACAAGCAATCAATCAATGCCTACACCACTGTATTTATTACCTGCTCAGAAGAAATCGTGATTAACTAGATTATGAAGTTCCTAGGTGGCTGGCTGTTGGATAGTTGGATGAAAGTACAATTAGACTGAATCCATCTATAAGTGGGATCATTGGTGAACATACAACTTGCCCCATGTGCAGCCCTGAAGAATTTGGATATACCAGTTAGATAGGCAACCTTTAGAGGACAAATTATGTTTAGGCAAGAGCTCTCATCACAACTTTGAAACAAAATTGGTGTCAATTAAATTTCCTCTGAAAAGCTTTCAAATTATTTCACATCCAGCAAGAAACAACTTCAACCCATTTCAAATTTTAGAAATCATCAGACAAACTGACAGGAAACTTGCCACCAGGGTGGCACAGTGGCTCAGTGGCTAGTACTGCTGCCTCACAGCACCAGGGTTCTAGGTTCAATTCCAGCCTCAGGCAACTGTCTGTGTGGAGTTTGCACATCCTCCCCGTGTCTGCATGAGCACCCTCTGGGTGCTCTGGTTTCCTCCCATAATCCAAAGATGTGCAGGTCAGGTGAATTGGCCATGCTAAATTGCCTATAGTGTTAGGTGCATTAGTCAGAGGGAAATGGCTCTGGGTGGGTTACTCTTCGGAGGGTCAGTGTGGACTGGTTGGGCCAAAGGGCCTGTTTCCACACTGTAGGTAATCTAATCTAAAAAAAAATGAACACCAATTGGCCACCAAAAGACACAACCCACTATCACTAGTTTCTATACATACACACAAAGAAGAAAACCTCTTTGACTAGGACAATACACACATCCTCAGCGAAACAAAGACATGTGTGAGAATTCTTAGAGGCATGGCATTCTAACCAGAACTTCATCAATAAACACATTGATTTCGATCCTATGTACCTTCCTTTGAAAAAAACGAACCAGAAATGACATCACCCGCCTTAAGAAACCAAGACCTATAAATAGAGAGGTGGGACACACCACCAGCCATTTACCTGAGACTCTCACTGATGATGTTATCTAGTATGATGGCAAAACGCCTGAAAACAAACCTTCAAGCTCAGCGAGCTAACTTACAGAGAAATCATCAGATTGAAATAAATTTTTAATATGTACAATACAATATTGTGTTATTATTACATAATATTCAAATATTATAGTATTTGAAACTATTTGACTAAATACATTAATCATGAGCATATCAATCACACTTCCCTCTGCTTCACGTTTTCACCATTTTCCTCTTAGGTTGAAATCTTATAGGTCTCTCAGCAATATGACCAGGGTGAGATTTGTGGGGGAATCGGATGAGGAGTCTGGAGACATCAGGAACATATCACTCCATCTCTTTTGCTTTGCACAACCGAGATATCGAGGATACCTGACATGGATGTCAGAGTGGGTATCTGGTGAATTCAGCTCACTGTTTGCTTTGAAGAACCTCTATGTTGGACATCAGGCAAATACATCTCAGGGCATTCTCCATGGGAGCCAGTCACACATTCCCTGTGTCCATGGACATTAGCATCCAATACGTTTAATAATTTAAGAAGCCTTATATGGTTCATTTATAGGATGCTTCTTTACTTCATTCCTCAGCTCAGATTGCAGAAGCAACTATTTTTGTAATGGTACAGCATTACACCCTCAGCTCATGGAATGGACCAGGCTGCATTTTCAGGATCTTTGCTCGCTGTCATAGCACACACTCACTCTGGTCCTACCTGCCGTGCAATACATTGGCTTGTGTCTTTGTGCTTTGCCCACTCAATCAGAGATACCAGGCTCATATTACTGCAGTCTTGTTTTGCTGTTTAGCACAAACACAAGGGAAGAGAGTTTATCATAAATATCAGCAAAGCTCAGTCTGGTCAAGGGGGCTAGCTTCCAGCACAGTACCTTAAGGGGAGCCCCTAACAGCAGTTCAGAGGCTTGGACATAGTCACCCACATGAGGCCCGTCAGTTTCAGGGTACTCTCCACATATGGGGAGGAGGAGCTAAATGTCAGGCAGTTCACCACTTGTCTTGACTCTTTCTGCCCTAATGTGGGCTGTTTTCCTCCTGGAGTGAGAGAGTGAGAGGCAAGTATTAAGGGAGATGAAAGTGAATGAAGATGTTGCAGTCAGGTAGAGCATGAGATTTTGTGGGAGGTGGGAACAGTAGTAGAGAGAGAGAGAGTCAGTGTGAGGTGTACGGCGAGAGGATGGTGGCACTTAAGTTCGTCCAATGACTTTCTTCCTACAACTCTGTGAATTCCTCCAGATGGCCAAGACTGCCCTAGTAAGGATGCCAACCTTGGACCAGGCTGGTATGCTCTGGTGTTACAGTGTCCACTGCTGCTCCCTGAGGGAGGGCACATACTACCCGTGGACCAGCCTGAGAAGGAAGATCTCCGGGTCACAGCCACAAAGCAGAGGACGAATATCTCCCTGTCTGGGGAAACTGTAAGGACCCATGCAGGACAGCTGAGATTGACAGTGGTGGGCAGGTGCACAATGGGCTTTTAAACTGTTGGAGGCACAAGGTGAACTCCAGGGCTTACACCGAGTGGTGAATTGTTCTGGGAATTATGTGTGGTCAGATGGGGATGGAACTGGACACAGTGAACACCATAGGGGCTGGATTAATGGTTAACGAGGAAAGTCTGGTAAAAGACAGTGAGAAAACTTGCTCAGCCTTGTGACAGAAATCCCAACTCAATGCCAAAAAAAGTAAAATCCAAACCCTTGAAAATCTGCCGTCACTATTTCCTTCTTCACAATATCATTTAACATTCATTTTTGACAGCCAATTCTTTTCATTTACTTCTGAAGAACTCCCTTTTGTTTGGTGTTTCTTTGACTTGAGTTACCGTCAGTCTCAGGTCAACGTTTTTAATTGGTGATTAGGATGACTGAACTATCTAATGTTATTCAAGTTCAACAAAGTAGCCCCTTTTCGAGACTCACAAACAAGAAATCCAAATAAAGAGTCAAGACAAAGGAAGTTTAGCAAATTAGTCAGAATATAACTTTTCTTGTTGACTACACATCCTAGCCACGCTGACACCCATCAGACAGGGAAGGTCTGAAGCACACATTGGATACCATTTGCTGGCTCTCTTAAGCTTCCCATGAAGGATGTGGGAAAAGGAGATAGGCAGTCTAAACCAACAGCCCTATTGGCTACCATCTGCCTGAACCTGCTTGTGACACCAACACAAGACCCTAAAGAAGATCCACAAGGTTTAAAAGGAGATTAGATTACCTACAATTTGGCCCAACGGGTCCCCACCAACTCTCCAGAGAGTAACTCACCCAGACCCACTCCCCTACCCTATATTTACCTCTGACTAATGCACCTAACACAATGGACAATTTTAGTATGGCCAATTCATCTGACCTGCATATCTTTTGGATTGTGCGAGGAAACCAAAGCACCCAGAGAAAATCCATGCAGACACGGGAGAATGTGCAAATTCCACACAGACAGTGGCCCAAGGCGGGAATTAAACCCAGGTCCCTGGCACTGTGAGGCAGTAATGCTAACCACTGAGCCACCACGCCATCCCATGAAAGTGGGTGACACGACTGTTACTCTGGAAGGTGTTCCAGATGAGTCAGTAGACAGCACAGAGGGGCTGAAGGGTTAATGGTGTTTGGGCTTGGGGTGGGGGAGAATGGGTGACACCAATTTGCTGCCACTCCTCAACAATTAGGAGCGTGGCACTGAAATGCAGCCTGAAATGGAGAGCAGTTCCTCCCAATAGTTGAACATAGTAGAAGCTACAATCTCTCACACTCTATATTCCTGTGAAATAAAGACCTCAATAATTTCAAAGAAAGCACAGGAATCTATGATTCAGCTGAAAAATCTGCTCAGCTCTTCTGCAGAGCCCAGATACCTGGTATCTCCATTGTAAAGAGATGACATCACAGAAGGTCTGGGTATACAAACATGCATTTTAATAGCAATGGAAGTGGAGTATGCACGAGCAGCTTAAGCATGAAATATCTTCATGCAGAGCAGAATGGTATGGTAGGGATTTTGGAGTGAGGGTTCAAGTTGTGAAGCAACAGCTTAAAGGAGTACTTCGGGCTTTTCGAACTTCTCTCCTGATAAGGGGTCAGCTCCACAGAGATTTCTCCACACATTTGAAACCCCTTCAGCTGGTGGGATCAGGGATGAGCATGACTTTTATCACCAATTTAAGTTCAAATCCTAGATGCTGAGAATGAAAGGACTGAAGGAATGCACTCTAGGCTGTTATTTCAGTGCAGCAGTGATGGCATGTTGATTTGGAGAACGTGCTTATTCCACTGAGACTTTAAACTACTGTTCCATCCTTTTTCATTCATTCTGATGCAGGATGTGGATAGCATTAGCAAGGCCAGCATTTGTTGTTCATTGTTGATTGTGCTTGAGAAGAAGGTCAGGAACTCCCTTTTGGTATTGTTAAAGATATACCTGCAGAACAGTGTTCTGTCTATTTAACTTGACATCGCTGTTCTTGTAGGAAGAACACTCTGATTCCCCCATGTCCTGTTCAGCATTTGTCTTCTAATGAAAATCACCCCAAAAACTTATTAGCACATTATCATTGCTGAAAAATGGCATGTTTTGCAGTTTTGGCAGTTAACTGTCAGTCATCATGTTCCTGGTGCTTTTTTGATGGCAATATCCCTACCAATCAACATCCATTTCCCAACCATTTAAATCTCTTCTCTCATATAGAATAAATATTTCTTTCCCTTTGTATTTATGTTTCTTGCGAATCATCCTGTAAAATGCATGATGAAAAGCTTTGAATAAATGTCTGTATGCTTTACCAATACCCACGCTGTATGCAATCAAATGGCAATTTGTAACATGTTATCCATGCACATAATCTTTAGGAGACCTCTGTGAAAGTTGCTTGAATTACCAGATTATAAAACAAGAGTGAATGTACCTCAAACATAATTATTTTGTTGCAAACTGTTGGCTTGAGAATATTGAAGTGGAGGGGTTTTATTCTAATCATTCACACCTCCTGCATTATGAGTCTTTTCTTTACCTAGGTTTCTCAATTAAAAGAACATGAACTTTTACAAAAACGTCCCGAGGCTGCTTAAACAAATTGTACTTTACAAAGAGTACAAATGCTTAATTTACTGTTTAATCCATTGAAGACATTGCCTGGCCACCCAAGTGGATCAGTTGCTTGTTAACAGGCAATGACTCTATCACTGAAGGAAAGCTGGCCTGTCTCTCTGGCTACTTCAAAAGGACAGTTTAACATTCAGAGGATATTTGGAATGAGACTTAGACTCCTAATTTTAATCTGAAGCAGGACAGAAGATGAAGCACGTGCCAAGCCTTACCGTATGACCAGGATTCAGGGTGGTGCAATGTTAGACAGTGGGAGGCTATCAGTCAGAGCTAAGGAAATGGTACCCAGTTCTTGAAGGTAGGGAGAATTGTATAAGCTGTGAAATTGGTAAGAGGATGATTCCGGGGTTTTTTTTTGTGGGGCTCTGAGAGACTTTTTTTCAAAACTTCATCTTGCAGGATAACATTTAAAATAAAGTGTTTGTTAGGTCCTCCCAGGCTTAAGCTCCTCTTCCCTATACAAAGCATCAAGGAGGAAAAACCATTTCCGTTCACAGGCCAGCAATTAAAATAGGAATTGAGGATGACGAATGATGCCAGACTAGTGCCTGTACATTTAAAGGAGAACCCTGTCGGCTTCTGGTGTGTTTTCATACTCTCCCCCAGAACACTTTGAAGGTAAATGATGCGGGGTAGTTGGGGAGGGGTGGTTGTTGTTAGATGAGGGTTGTGTGCAAGGTGTCTGCGTAGCCAGAGAGTCAGTGTAAGGGAGCAGATTCTCAGTCAGGTAAATAACATATACTGTATAGACGAGGTTAAAATCATCTCTTTACTCCCTGGAATACCTTGCAGGTTATCTTTCACAGCCACCCTGGTGGCTAACTGGGAAAATTTGCAATGCTAGAATTGAGAGACAGTGCAAACCTTGGAAGGTGTTTGACCGAATGTTGTCTCCTTTATCCCACAAAAGCTCCATACACAGTCTGAGACAATGGTCCTTCGATGTATGGGGAAGGGGAGATGGTGGGAGCATGCATTTTGGAAGACAGCCAGGAAATACCAGGTATACAGTGGTCCTACAGTCAAGTGTTTTAGCAGCACTGCTTGTGGGCCAGGACTTGCAGGAGTGCTTACCTTCCTCCACTCTCAGCCCCAGATAAATCCTCTGCCATGATCACTCCATCCCCAATCCCCAGCATTAATCGGACCAGCTCCATTCCTCACGTGATAGCCGGCAGGTGGGGGATGGAGTGTTGGTTGGGGAGGGGAGGTGGTTGCTGTGGGGCTATCAGAGGGAGGAGGAAGTGATCGCAGCTTTTGGGGTAGGGTTGATGACCATCACAGAGGATTTGTTTGCGAGGCTTGGGCTAGTGGAAGAATGAAAGTGTTTCCTGGCACCACAAAGTAATGCTGTAAAGAAACACTTCTCAATGAGGCTACGCTGACCTTCCTTTAGATGCTAGATTTCTCGAACCTTGTGCAGGCAGCATCAACTCTCTGATGAAGATCTCAGGAATGGAGTCTTAGTTGAAAATTGTCTTTAAAGACCCACCTTTCACAAGTGAGATATACCCCATTGTCATCCACAGTCAACCTTGTTAACAGTGTTTCGGGTTGGGTTTCACCAACTGTTGGGAGAAAGTCAATTAACTTTATCTTCTATAATTCCACCACCATTCAAGCTATTTCTTATTGACAAAGTTGACAGAGCAAAACATTTTAGCCAGATGTTGGCAACCCATTAACAAGGCCAACTGTCAAACCATTCCAATCCAACTTTCTGTCTATCATACATATAGAACAGTCATTTATAACCATGAGGTGGAATTAAACAAACAAAAAATTCAGCGAGATTGTTTAGTTGATCTCTGGTGTCAGGTTGGAATGACCTTGGTGGTCAGAAGGAGATTTGGCAGGATCAAAGGGTCACGAGCTGTGACTTGTGACAATATTTAGCCAGACTAATATTCATGTGAACACTGGTGGCAGTGGAAACTTTCTCCAGGTTCAGATGGAGCACAGGACCCAGCTGTCAGAGACCAAAACAGCTCATTAGAAACACTTGGATAATTTAACTTCCCTTCTGCATTTGTCATTTATAACATTGCGTACAATTTTATTGCAAAACCTGGCTTTACATGATATTTATTAGTGCATAGTTTCAGGCCAGGATAAAACCACAGTCATCATTTTCTTGCGCACATTCAGAAATGGGAAGCACGGAGACACAAGAGAAGACGTTCAGCCCTTCTAAGCTGTTCGGCCATTCAAATATACCTTGATTTAGGTTAGATTCCCTATAGTGTGGAAACAGGCCATTTGACCCAACAAGTTCGCACTGATCCTCCAAAGAGTAACCTACCCAGGCCCATCTCCCTCTGACTAATGCACATAACACAATGGGCAATTTAGCATAACCAATCCACCTGACCTGCGCATATTTTTTGGATTATGGAAGGAAATCAGTGCATCCAGAGGAAACCCACACAGACGTGGGAAGAATGTGCAAACTCCACACAGACAGTCACCCTAGGCTGGAATCGAACCTGGGACCCTGGCACTGTGAGGCAGCAGTGCTCAAAATGACAGACAGTGCAAACAGGGTGGCGTGGTGACTCAGTGGTTACCACTGCATCTTCACAACACCAGGGTCCTGGATTTGATTCCAGTCTCAGGCGACTGTGTGGCGTTTGCACATTCTCTCTGTGTCTGCGTGGATTTCCTCCAGGTGCTCTGGTTCCCTCCCACATTCCAAAGATGTGCAGGTCAGGTGAATTGGCCATGCTAAATTGCCCCAATATTAGGTGCATTAGTCAGGGGTTAATATAGGGTAGTGAAATGGGTCTGGGTGGGTTACTTTTTGGAGGGTTGGTGTGGACTTGTTGGGCTGAAGGGCCTGTTTCCATGGTGTAGGAAATCTAATCTAGCCATCATGCCCTTTAGAACTCTTTCTGCATTAACTTTCAGATGCGTGTCCCCTCAGGTCCATGTCCTAGAAATTGTCTCTCACATGCTTACCAATGCACATCAGTTGTTGCCTGCTTCAGTTTTTGCACAGTTAAAACACTTGAATGCAGGACCACAGCATTCCTAGTATTTCCTGACTGTCTTCCAAAATGCATACTTCGTCCCCACTTCCCCATGTAATGAAGGATCACCATCTCAGAAGTAAGGAGACAATAATAGGACAGACATCTTCCAAAGTTTGCACTGTCTGTCATTGCAAATTTTACCGGTTAGCCACCGGGTTAGCTACTCAGATTTCTAAATTCAACCCTGGAGAAAACTGAGCTGTCTCGGGAGGCATGACATTTCCAGAACCTCTCAATGGGGCGTCAGGATAAGATCTGAGGTCGAAGCTCAGGCTGCTCCCTGGGCTACTCATCATGTTCGCTGGACCAGTGGGTTAGTGTTCAATAGTTCATCTCTCCCATAAGTGACGTTGGAACACCTTTTCGAATACTCACAATTTGGTATACTTACACCAAATGCCTCAAAAGATTAGATATAACATGAATTGTCTGCATCTCACTCCACACCTGACTGCAAGTGTGTACTAATGCAGTGATTAAGGTCAAAAAATGGTCACAATAATAAAAATAAAATATGAATGGAATACATGTAAAAGACAAAAGGGTTATCGAATGTAATTCCTGCTCTGAACACTGAGCATAAGTTATGAAACCTGCACCACTCTGCCCCATAAGTTATGAAACCTGCATCAAACTGTAAATCAGTAATTTTCTTTATTTGTATAACATACCAGTTAACCCAATACTGTTCTCCACAGTCATCTTGGATCAACACAGAATATGGGGTTCAGCTGCTTGTATATTCTTGGCTTCAACATGGGCGTCAAGTTTATATATTTATATTTCTATTCAGGTCATGACTTTGTCAATGATTGACAGTTTCGCCACAGTTCTACAATTTTGGAGAGGACAGATTCTTGCAACAACGTTTAGCCTTTGCAACAGCCTTGGTGGTTTTAATAACATTAACTGAGACACACAAACAAAATGAGACTGCTCTGTCGAATTGCAAATAGAACTGGAGTATTACAATGATCCACAGATAATTAAGCTTTTAATTTTCTTGTAATATGTCTGCAGAGCAAAGCTCTCTTGCAAATTCATATGTTTCTACTGAAATTTCCAGTGTTTCTGGGACCTTTTATCCATAATTCTGATTGAATTATAGTTCTGAGAGCTGATGAGAATAAAAGGCATGTTTACCATATTATTGGCTGTTACACCTTGTCCACATTCCATCCTTTGGAGATGTAGCAATTCAGACAGTTTTCTTTTTAGTGTCAATTATTGGAGCTCAGTCATGATGAGGATTTGATGTCTTTACTCAATAACACGTGCCTCTATTTCCTGTCTCTGCTGCTTGAGCATTGGGACAGGTAAGTCAGTAAACAAGTCAGGCTTCATTTGCTTGATAATTGTCTTCTGTTCTCATTTGGGAACTCAACATAAACTGTCATTTTTCATCATGTGCAGGAGAAAATGAGGTGTGAGCTACAAAAACATTAATCAAAAATTCACAAAAAGTGAAAAATAGGAATTTCATGTTATTGCAGTCAATTATAAACAACACTAGCTTGGAATTACTCATAAAATAGTAATCCAAAGTAAAGATCCAGATGACACTGCAAATAGAGCAAATTAACATTAAGTGCTTTGTCATGTCCCATAGCCACAAGATTCGATTACCGTTTGAAATCATCTTCCAGCTAGGCAGTAATTCAAACACAGGATTTTACATTTCTATGCATCACTGCTATCACTCTAGCAAAGGCGGCTTGCTTCAGATAAACCCGAAGGAAGTTTTTTTTTCAGATGTATGTACATATTCATAACAATTCAAAAAGTAGTGACTTAAAGTTCTGCTCCAGAGTCCTGAGTATAAATCTTTAGGCTGATTGATTCAGGACAATTGCATCGGGCAGAGATGGGGGCACGGTTTGAGAAAAGAAAGCATTCCTTCCTTCCTGATGTCCAGACACAGAATGTCTTTCTTTGAGGGACACTGCTCCTCACCTCCTCCATATCCCCCTAAGCTGACAAGAAACCTGTCTAATTTCACCTGTGGTGCATATCACAAGGGCTCTGGCCTACTAGTGGCTGGGCTGTTACCAGTGGCAGGGGAATGTGGCAACTAAGAGTACATTAACCAGTCAAAAGCCAACCATCGACCTTCAGTGCAGACCCTGACTTTTATTGACTCTTTTGAAGACGTAACAAAGAGGATTGATGAGGGCAGAGCAGTGGTCATGACCTATAGGGACTTCAGTCAGGTGTTTGACAAAGTTCCTCATGGTAGACTGTTTAGTTAGTTAGATCACACAAAATACAGGGAGAACCAGCCATTTGGACAGAACTGGCTCAAAGGTGGAAGACAGAGGGTGACGGCAGAGGGTTGCTTTTCAGACTGGAGGCCTGTGACCAATGGTGTGCCACAAGGATCAGTGCTGAGTCCATTGCTTTTCATCATTTATATAAATGATTTGGATGTGAACATTGGCGGTGTAGTTAGTAAGTTTGCAGATGACACCAAAATTGGTGTTGTAGTGGACAGTGAAGAAGGTTACCTCAGAGTACAACAGGATCTTGATCAAATAGGCCAATGGGCCAAGGAGTGGCAGATGGAGTTTTATATAGATAAATGTGAGGTGCTGCATTTTGGAAAGGCAAATCAAGGCAGGACTTACACAATTAATGGTAAGGTCCTGGAGAGTGTTGCTGAACAAAAAGACCTTGCAGTGAAGATTCATAGCTCCTTGAAAGTGGAGTCGCATGTAGATAGGATAATGAAGAAGGCGTTTGGTACGCTTTCCTTTATTGGCCAGAGTATTGAGTACAGGACTTGGGAGGTCATGTTGCACCTGTCCAGGACATTGGTTAGGCCGCTTTTGGAATATTGTGTACAATTCTGGACTTCCTCCTCTCAGAAGTATGTTGTGAAATTTAAAAGGGATCAGAAAAGACTTACAAGGAAGTTGCCAGGATTGGAGGGTTTGAGCTTAGGGAGAGGCTGAAGAGGCTGGGGTTGTTTTCCCTGGAGCATCGGAGGCTGAGGGGTGACTTTACAGACTTTATAAAATCATGAGGGGCATGGGTAGGATAAATAGACAAGGTCTTTTCCCTAAGGTGGGGGAGTCCAGAATTAGAGAGCATAGTTTTAGGGTGAGAGGGGAAAGATATAAAAGGGACCTAAGGGGCAACTTTTCATGCTGAGGGTGGTGTGTATATAGAATGAGCTTCCATAGGAAGTGGTGGAAGCTGGTACAACTACAGCATTTAAAAAGCATGTGGATGGGTATATGAATAGAAATCTCAATAAATAAGAAGGGTTTAGAGGAATATGGGCCAAGTGCTGACAAATAGGACAAGATTCATTTAGGATATCTGGTCGGAATGGACGAGTTGGATCGCAGGGTCTGTTGCCATGCTTCACATCTCTATGACTGACTCTGTGATGGAAGTGGAAGGTCAGTGAGAATCAGCTACGCCACCACCTGATCTAATTAACCCCTCTTCTTGTCCCCAAGCTCTCCACCAACAAGACAGGAAGGTTCCATACATTGGGGGTAACCTTACAGGGGTCTGACTGATGTAGACAATGGTGAGAATTAGAGGCCCATCTCTACTTTGGGAGCAGATCAAGCCATCTTTTTCTCCTTTCACAAGTGATATAGTGAGATATATGTTAGGCTGCACAAAATATTAAAATGATGTTCATTATTGATTGTTAAATGCCTTGTTAGTAGCTCAGATTACAGCATTAATACCCAGTGTCCCATCTTATGACATTCACCAAACAAGATCAATGTCGGGAAATCTTGACATGGAAACTAGAGGAAGGATTGTGGATTCAGCTCACTGCTTGCTCCAAATGACGTCCATTTCAGACACTAAGCACCAACATCTAATGGCATGCTCCATGTGGACCACACACCCACCTCCCACATCCACAGACATCGGCATTCAATAGTCCCAGCTTCTAAACATCTCTGAGTACATCTCTCATCCAATCACAGGATGTTTCTGCAATTCATGTAGTACATTGGGCTACATCCACTTCTATCATTGTGACGTTGCATCAAGGATATAGGGTGCTCAGGAACACACAGCCAGCTCATGGACTGGACCAGGCTGTATCTCCGGGCTGTTTGCTTCTCCTCTTAGTGTTCACTCACTTTGAGTATACCTGGATGCTCACAGTATCCATGCCTTGCATTACCTTGCCTTGTCTTTTGAGCTTTGCCGCGCACCTTCCCCCCCCCGGGATACAGACTCACAGCACTCCTAACTTGCCACATTATTTAGCACAGACATAAAGCCATGTAGCTTCTTATAATTATCAGCAGGCCTCAGTCAGGTGAAGGAGGATAGTCTTCACTCTGGGTTTCCTCACACAGTAAGGCAAGGGTAATCCAGAGACTTGGATACGTCAACCAGCTGTTTAGGCCACTGATTTCCAGCATCTGTAGTCCTCACTTTTGCCCAGCTGTTTGGGCCAGTCAGAGTCAGGATCCTTAGCTCTTAAGGAGCTAAATGATAGGCAATACGCCCCCGGTCTTGACTCTTTCTCCCTATTCAAGGCTTTTTCCTCATGAAATGAGACACAGGTGGGTTTAATGGGGGATGAAAGTGGGTACCACACCTATTACTGCTGGTACAGGTGAGTAAGTGTCTGAAGTGAATGAGTAAGCAGCACAGAGGGTAAACAGGGTTAGTTGGGTAGGTGAGGGTGGGTAGAGAAGGTGTTGCAGTCAGTCGTGAGAGTGGTAGAGCAGAAACCTTTGTGTCTACAGTAGCAGAGATAGAGTGAGTGCGACGTATCAGAGAAGAGATGTTGACATTTCTGCTGGCTAAGTGGAAAAGGTCAATGATTTTTTTTCCACAGTGTTGTGCATTTCTCCAGAGCACTGGGACTGCTTTAACCCAACTGGCAACTTTGGACCAGGTTGGCATCATGGATTCCACTTAAAATACACCCAGAAGAATAGGGTGTTTAGCTTCACCTTTGAGAATAATCTGTGTGTATGAAATGGATAGAACATACCCAAAAATTGCAATATTTCCGACCTTGCAAGGAAACAGTTGTATATACATGCATTATCTACTTTTTTTTAAAATTTGGTTCATTTACATAATTAGTAATTTGTCGTCTCATGTATCTGAATTGTAAAGCAGAATCTCTAGTTCATGATAAAAGTAATTATCAATACCCAATCATGTCTTAATTTTTGTTTAAGGTCCCTCTCTGCTTTTGGAGTGTTTAATATTCTGAATGCATAGTCTTCAGAATTTTCATTTACTGAATGGATTTGAACTTGAGTGAATTGATTTTTTTTGCTCAATGTTTGAACTCAATGCATCAAATATGGTCTATTGCTGCTAAACTGTGAATTTGATATTCCCCGATTGGAGAATATAGGTTTCCCATAGTCTGCCATTCATTTTTATTGATATTATTGTTTATTACAACTGCACTTTTATCTCAACCTGATTCAATGACCTCGGGCCACAGTTCAGTCTTTAAAAGGAATGTCTGTATTTGTATAGGTACAACTGAATCTGACATTACATTGAATCTTCAGTGTGTGCAGCTTTTTTTTATTTCAACTGGATCCAGTTTCTCACAAGTACTCAGTCCTGAAATTGGCTACGCATCTTTTGGTGTCACTACCACTTGCACTTCATATTTGATATCCTTATATTGATGCTGGCAGCACAACAGTCTGTCTAGTCTAAGAATCACGTCACGTCTATCTTAGTCTTATACTAATTAGGTCTATTTTGTAATCATTCGCAATCGCCTGTGCATTGCACTCACGTACGTTTTAAAATCCATTTGTCACAACATGTTTTTTTTTCTCATTCAACAAATGGTTGAAAAGAGTCTCTCTCTTTCTCATTTGCTTCATATGCAATGATTGGTCAGTTTAGACTTGGTTTTGCCTATTCTGGGAAGACTTTGTTTCTCCAACACTCTTATGAATGGAAAGCTGTCTGTTTTTATAGTTTTTGGTACAAATTACAAGAACAACATGTTCAACATATCCACGGAGAATATCAGAGCTGATTTTTCGCCTCTGATGTATAGATTAACTTAAACATTCTTGACAAAAGTTGTTGAAAGTTTTGCGGCAATTCATAGCTAGATATTAAATATATTTTTAAGCAATCTGAATTCTGAGAATTCCAGCCTCAAGATCTTTCTTTCAGTTGCGTTGAATTACATTTTGGACAGGTACAGTTTGTTAGTTTCTAATTGCTAGAGTCTCGACTTTATATTTGATTATGTCTGCAGTTACACTTAATCCTGAGCATTGTCTGTAGCCAAAGACAGCAGTCGCTGCCGAATTGACCTACCAGAGTGTGGACAAGGAAAATACCAAAGGTTCTATGTAACATGTTGGAACCAAGAATTAGACTAGATTAGATTCCCTATAGTATGGAAACAGGCCCTTCGGCCTGACAAGCACTCAGAAGAGTAACCCATCCAGACTCATTCCCCTACCCTATATTTACCCCTGACTAACGCACCTAACACTACAATCAATTTAGCATGGCCAGTTCACCTGACCTGCACATCTTTGGATTGCGGGAGGAAACCCACGCAGACACAGGGACAATGTGCAAACTCCATACAGTCGTCTGAGGCAGGAATCAAACCCAGGTCCCTGGAGCTGTGAGGCAGCAGTGCTAACCACTGAGCCACTGTGCCACCCCAAATTCTCAATTGTCAGAGTCTACAATGCACTCAGAGATACTCTTCTTGCATTATTGACAAAGGAAAAACAGGGAAGAAGTCCACAATTTTGATGCCCATAAACTAACTTGATTGCTAATACTTTAGAGAAATTCGAACATGCAAGTCTCAATGAGTTGGGCAAAGGGGCACAATGAGTGAAGGTATAGTCATGAGTCAAGAAAAATTCATGCAAGTTGATAAAGAGGACAGACTGCCACTGCCTTCAAGACACCCCATGTCTCCTTTGCATAGTTCTTGGATTGGTTTGTCTCCTTTGTCCATTGGAAACAAGACATTAAGCTTAACCCTCATGCCATCCTTGTGCAGCATTTGGCAGTTGCATGGGAACATGCAACTTGACACGTCAGATAACATCAGCACAATGTGTGGGAGGGATTTGTACAAGCACCAAGCACCATGGAATAAGCTGCAGCATTTTCATGTGCTAAGGAACCCCAAGAGAAGAAAGACTAATACAGAATGGTGTTTTCTCAAGAATGTAATATCTAAGATTCTGTTTGCCATTTTAGGGTAATAACACTAGTATAGAATTATGAATATAGCATGCGCTTCTAATTTATCTTCCTTTTCTCTCAGCCTAGAACTTTCATCCTCCTTAGCTGACAAGGTCCTTCTATTTCATACAATGTTGCTCTACTACTTGTTTCTCATTCTGGAACAACAAGAATTCCACTGGTCCTTGTCTTCCACCTCACAAATCGGCACATTTCACGCACCATCTTCGATAATTTCTGCTACCTCCAGTATGTCGCCTCCACTTAGTCGTAGAGACATACAGCACAGAAACAGACCCTTTGGTCTGACTCATCCATCCCAACCAGATAGAACAACCAAATCTAGTCCCACTTGCCAGCACATGGCCCATATCTTTCCAAACCCTTCCTAGTTATATACCGATCCAGATGCCTTTTAAATGTTGCAATTGCACTAGCCTCCACCATTTCCTCTGGCAGCTCATTCCCAACATGCACCACACTCTGCGTGAAAAATTGCCCCTTAGGTCTCTTGTATATAGAGTCATAGAGATGTACAGCATGAAAACGGACCCTTCAGTCCAACCCGTCCATGCTGACCAGATATCTCAACCCAATCCAATCCCACCTGCCAGTACCCAGCCCATATTCCTCCAAATCCTTCCTATTCATATACCCATCCAAATGCCTTTTAAATGTTGCGATTGTTCCAGCCTCCACCACTTCCTCTGGCAACTCATTCCATACACATACCACCCTCTGTATGGAAAGGCTGCCCCTTAGGTCTCTTTTACATCTTGCCCCTCTCACCCTAAACCTATGCCCTCTAGTTCTGGACTTCCTGACCCCAGGGAAAAGACTTTGCCTATTTATCCTATCCATGCCCCTCATAATTTTGTAAACCTCTATAAGGTCATCCCTCAGCCTCCGATGCTCCAGGGATAA
Organism: Chiloscyllium plagiosum; assembly: GCF_004010195.1. Taxonomy (NCBI): domain Eukaryota; kingdom Metazoa; phylum Chordata; class Chondrichthyes; order Orectolobiformes; family Hemiscylliidae; genus Chiloscyllium; species Chiloscyllium plagiosum. Next base: position 64,083,246 of record NC_057724.1, read on the forward strand.
AAGTCCCAGCCTGTTCAGCCTCTCCTTATAGCTCAAATCCTCCAACCCTGGCAACATCCTTGGAAATCTTTTCTGAACCCTTCTCTCCTTCCCTTTAATTTCAACATTCTGAAGGAACTGTTCCCTCCACAACCCCATTGCCTATGTCTCGGTCACTCTCAGCAACACCGATCTTCACTCCAGTACCTTTCCAAGCTAGTGCAGGAGAAGCTGTAGTGAACCTTTTGCCTCCTCCTTTCCCACTCTCCAAGGGCCCAAACTGTCTTCCAGATGAAGCAGCAATTCACTTGGACTTCTGCCAGTTGTGAATACTGTTAGCGAGTTTTGAGAAGATTTGTAGCTCAGGTTGAGTTTCAGGATGTAAGTTTGCTTGCTGAGCTGAAAGGTTCATTTTCAGATATTTTGTCACCATACTAGGTAACATCATCAAAGAGTCTCCAGTGCAGCACTGGTGTTAGTGACCCGCTTTCTATTTATGTGTTTAGATTTCCTTAGATTGGTCATGTCATTTCCTGTGGTGATGTCAGTTCATGTGGTGATGTCATTTCCTGTTATTTTTCTCAGAAGGTGGTAAATGGGGCCAAAGTCGATGTGTTTGTGGATAAAGTTCTGGTTTGAATTCCATGCTTCTAGGAATTCTTGTGTATGTTTCTTTTTGGCTTGTCCTAGGATGGATATGTTGTCCCAGTCAAAGTGGTGTCCTTCCTCATCTGTATGTAAGGATACTACTGAGAGTTGGTCATGAACATCAACTAGCCACAAAAAGATAAGACCCACTCTCACTAGTATCCTCACATACAGATGAGGAAGGATACCACTTCAACTGGGACAACACCTCCATCCTAGGACAAGCCTAACAGAGACATGCATGGAATTCCTAGAAGTATGGCATTCCAATCGGAACTCTACCAACAAACACATCAAATTGGACCTCACTTACCACCCTCTGAGAAAGAGAACTGAAAATGACATCATCACAGAAACTGACATCACCATAGGAAATGACATCAACAACCCAAGGAAATCTAAACACATAAATAGAAAGCGGGTCACTAACACCAGTGCTTCACTGGAGGCTCACTGAAGATGTTATCTAGTATGGTGACAAAATATCTGAAAATGAACCTTCTAGCTCAGCAAGCAAACTTACATCCTGAGAATACTGTATTCACGGCTCAGAATGTGATCTCCTCCACACTGGGAAAACTGATTACAGACTGGATGACCACTTGGAGGAACATTTCCATTCAGTCAGCAAGCAAGCACCTAAGCTTCCAGTCACCTATCATTTTGATTCTCTAACATGGTCCTAAGTGTCATCAGCCTGCTGCAATATTCCAAAGTAAGCACAAGGAGCAGCTCCTTACTTTCCTATCAAGACCTCCACAGCTCGCTGGACTCAAAGTTGACTTCAACAATTTTAAATCATAAAAACTATCCCTCATCTTGTTTTGTATTTTTTGCTAGTGTGTTATTTTTATTTCTCTTCCTTATTTCTTAAATTCTTTACTTTGCAATTACAGCTTGCTGTCCTGTCATTTACTGCTCTACTGGACACCTCTTTTATTTTCAGTTCTCCTATTGCTGCACCCTTTGACTTTATACCATCAAACTTTTTTATGATTCAATCTTTCCTGTCATCCACCCTATGAGAGACCTTTTCTTATATACTTCTTCCGAATCTGGCTCCTTTCAGTTGTTCAAAACCTATTATATTCCCAATCTTTCCCAGTTCAACTGAAAAGTCACAGACCTGAAATGTTAACCTCTGCTATGGTCTCTGTTGATACTGACAAGTCAATAAATCTCTGTGGTTATGGGGTCAGTAGGCACATTAGTACTGGATGAAACATGAGTAGAGGATGGAACAGGAAAGGTTAAAATTGTTTTCTGAATTGGTGGAAGAAATTTTGAGTGATGCTATTTTAACTTACTTACTTATTATGTTCTTTTTGCTGTTCCTTTGCTAGTTCTTTGCTCCAATAGATGCTATGTATATCTCAAACAATTGTTTAAATTTTTTCCAATGTTCTGCAAGAGATATAGAATCATTATGGCATAGCATGAGGCCATTCCGCCCATCAGGTCATGACAAGCTCTTTGAAAAGCAATCCAGTTTGTCGTATTCCTCCACTCTCTTACTTTCTTCGTATTTAAAAGTTGGATATGTAAAAATTGCTTTAGCAATTTAAAAACTTTGCACATTTGTTAAATTATTGAGAAATTTCAATTGCTTTATAAGTTATATAATGTAATTTGCATTCTCATGTTTCATTTTTTGCAATCCCAGTGCCTTTGGACATGATAGATGTTATTGTACCAATCCCCTCACCAGCACAAACAGATCAAAAAGCTCACTATGCCCCTGAACTCACAATGCATTCACATCTTTGGACAAGCTATTTGGATTTCTGCAGGATGGCCTTGTAACTCTTCAGGGTTAGACTCCAACGCTGTACTTCAAATAGCACCTTTTCAGCTGTTCAGCTTCATTACAAAATTTTCTAATCAAGAGTCATAGAGCCATAGAGATGTACAGCATGAAAATAGACCCTTCGGTCCAACTTGTCCATGCCGACCAGATATCCTATATAAGTCTAGTTCCATTCGCAGCATTTGAACCATATACCAATCCAGATGCCTTTTAAATGTTGTAATCTACCAGCTTCCACCACTTCCTCTGGCAACTCATTCCATACACGCACCACCCTCTGCACGAAAATGTTGCCCCTTAGGTGCCTTTTATATCTTTCCCCTCTCACCTTAAACCTATGCCCTCTAATTTTGGACTTCCCCAACCCAGGGGAATGGGTATTTATCCTATCCATGCCCCGCATAATTTTATAAACCTCTATAAGGTCACCTCTCAGCCTCCAATGCTCCAGGGAAAATAGCCTCATTCTATTCAGCCTCTCCCTATAGTTCAAACCCTCCAATCCTGGCCACATCTTTGTAAATTTGTTCTGAACCCCTTCAAGTTTCACAACATCCTTCTTATAAGAGGAAGACCAGAATTGCACGTAATAAAATGATTGAACCAATGTCCTGTACAGTTGCAACATGACCTCCCAACTCAATGCACCAACCAATAACGGTAAGCATGCCAAATACCTTCACTATCTTGTCTACCTGGAACTCCAATTTCAAGGACTATGAATCTGCACTCCAAGGTCTCTTTGTTCGGCAAAACGCTCCTGACCTTGCCATTAAGTGTATAAGTCCTGCCTTGTTTTGTCTTTCTAAAATGCAGCACCTCACATTTATATAAATCAAACTCCATCTGCCACTCCTTGGCCCAACTGATCAAAATCCCATTGTAATCTGAGGTAACCTTCTTCGCTGTTCACAACACCTCCAATGTTAGTGTCATCTGCAAACTTACTAATTATACCTCTTATGCTCACATCCAAATCATTGATATAAATGAAAGAAAAAAATGGACCCAGCACCAATCCCTGGGGCACACCACTGGTCACAGGCCTCCAGTCTGAAAAGCAACCCTCCACCACCACCCCCTCTGTCTTCAAACTGTTCAGGGATGTTATTACACACCTCTGGAGCAAGTGGGACTTGAACCCAGACCTCCTGGTTGCAGAGTTGTGTAATAATGTCTCTGACAATGTTTTTGATGGTAAAGTATGGATTTTTACAAGAAAGGGAGATTGCAGTAGAAAATTTAATCGCGTCTAGAGTCAAGTAAACATTGTGACTTATAAAGAGTGGCATAGGCTGTTTGGCCCAGATAGAGATATACAAACCTTCAAGCAAGGAACAGGGGTAGGCTATTCGGCCCTTCAAGCCTGCTCTGCTATTCAATAAGATCATGGTTAATCTGAATTTAACATCAATTCCATATTCCTGCCTATCCCATCAGTCTTTTATCCCCTTGGTTATCAAGAATCTATCTACCTTTCCTTTAAAAGATTCTGTATCCACTGCCTTTAGAGGAAGAAAATTCTGTAAAACCACAATCCTCTGAGAAAAAAATTGTTCCCTCAGCTCTGTCTTGAAGGTTACCCCTTATTGTTGAACTATAACCTTTAATTCTAGATTATCCCACAAGAGAAAGCATCCTGTCAACATCCACCAATCAAGGTTTATCTTATGTGTTTCAATTAAGTCACCTCCAACTCTTCTAAAATCCAGAGGAGACAGGCCTAGGCTGACTAGTCTTTCCTCACAATTCTCCATTCTAGGTTTTAGTCCAGTAAACCTTCTCTGAACTGCCAATAAAATAATATATTTTCTTAAAAAAGGAGACCAAAAGTGCTCACAGTACCCCAGATGTGGTCTCACCAGCACCTTGTACAATTTTCAGTAAAACTGCTATACTTTCATATTTCAAACTCCTTGAAATGAGGGTCAGCATTCCAGGGCCTTCCTCATTGCCTGCTGAGCATGTGTGCTAGCTTTCTGTGTTTTGTACACAAGTACCACCAAGTCCCTTTGAGTCGCAGCTTTCTGTTGTCACTAGAATTCACACTTTTCTCACATTTTATGTCAGTTAAAAATGTTAAAATTGTGCCCTAAAGTCTGGTTCATTCAGCTATATTAAGAAAAAGTATATGTTAAGTAGCTTGAATACCAACCCCATTATATACCATCTTCCAATTCAAAAGCTGTTTGCCAGCACTCCCTATTTCCTGTCATTGAACTAATTTCACGACAGATTTGTTGAGCATCGTGAGCATTGGTGTATTGGAAGGCCAGCCATGAAGATTGTGGTTGATGTAGAGGAACATTTTTGGGTCCAGCATCAACTTGACAAAGGGCTTTGAGCCCATCCTTTAAAACGTAGAAGCGGTAGGCAAACCCCATAAACATG
>NC_057724.1:64088570-64169171 GCF_004010195.1 Chiloscyllium plagiosum
ATAGAACCCAAGAGACAGAAGAACAGTTGGACAGACAAAGGAGTTGATAACGATCTGGCTGGGAGGGTGAATAGCTGTTAATGGAGACTGTTTGTGATCAACAATGTTTTGTGTGTAATAGCATACTGTGTCCTCGACCCCTACACCAGATGACAAGGTCTGGTGTAGGGGTCGAGGACATGGGGGAGTTCAAGCCCTAAAATTATTGAACTTGATATTGAGTCCAGAGGACTGCAAGGTACCCTACAGAAAATGAGGAGTTGTTCTTCCAGTTTGCACTAAGCTTTGCTACAGCAAGCCTGAGACAGAGATACTAGCCTGGGAACAGTGTGGTGTGTTAAAGTGGCAGGCAACTAGAAACTCAAGATCTTGTTGCAAGCAGAATGGAGATGTTCTATAAAGCAGTTACCCAGTCTATGCTTTGTTTCCCCAATGTAGAGAAGACCACGTTGTGAGCAGTGAATGCAGTGAACTAGATTGCGTGAAGTGCTTCATCTGGAAGGTATTTTTGGGGCCTTGGATACGGAGGAGTGAGAAGGTAGATGGGCAGGTGTTACACCTTCTGTGATTTCAGGGGAAGGTGCCATGGGGCTGTTGGGAGGGGGGTTTGGAGTGAAGAAAGAGTGGACCAGGGTATCCTGGAAGGAGAAAGTGAGGACTGCAGATGCTGGAGATCAGAGCTGAAAAATGTGTTGCTGGAAAAGCGCAGCAGGTCAGGCAGCATCAAAGGAGCAGGAGAATCAATGTTTCAGGCATAAGCCTTTATTCAGGAATGAAGGAGCAGTCTCTGCGGAAGGCAATCAAGAGAGGGGAGGGGCATCTCACTGAAGGTGCTGGAAGTGGTAGCTGATCATCTCCTGGATGTGGATGTTGGTGGGATGGTTGTTGAGGACAAGGGGAACCCTATTGCTGTTGCGGGAGGGAAGAGAGGGGGTGAGGGCCAAAGTGCAGGAGATGTGTCAGACCTGGTTGAGGGCCCTGCCAACAGCAGTGATGGGGAATCCTTGGTTGATGAAGAAGGTGGACATTTCAGAGACTCCCGTGTCAAAGCTGGCATCATCAAAACAGATGCGACAGAGACGGAGGAACTGGGAGAATGGAATAGAGTCTTTACAGGAAACAGGAAGCAAGGATATATAGTCCAGGTAACTGTGGGAGTCGGTTGGTTTATCGTGGACATTAGTGGCCAGAAATAGAAATGGATGTTGAGGAAGGGAAGGGAGGAGTCAGAAGTGAGGGCAAGGTGGAAATTGGAAGTGATATCAACAAACTTTTCCAATTCCAGATGAAAGAGGGAAGCAGCACTGATGATACTATCAATGTATTGGAGAAAGAGTTGTGGGTGTGAGTCGAAATAGGAATGGAACAAGGAATTCCACAAAGAGACAGGCTTAACTGGGGCCTATGTGAGTATCCATGGCCACCCCTCTGACCTGCAGAAAATGTGAGGAGTTAAAAAAGAAGTTGGTTCAGGTGAGAACGAGCTTGGCCTGACAGAGGAGGGTGGTGATGGATGGGGATGGTTCAGGTCTTTGTTCCAGGAAGAGGTGGAGAGATCTAAGACCATCCTGGTGGGGGATTGTAGTGGGACGTGTAGTTGGATTGCATGTCCATGGTGAAGAAGAGGCGGCTGGGGTCTGCAAACTGGAAATTCTGAATCTGGTATAAAGCACCAGAGGAATCACCGTCAGGGTTACATGGAGATGATGGCCTGAACTTCTACAGAGCTTGCTCTAGGTTAAGTCGCATAGGTTTCAGGTTAGTCCTACTAAACGTCCATGTTTTCAAAGGAATTGCAAGACCCTATGGATAGTAAGTAGAATATATCCCAAATTGTTCAGTGATTCCAATGGTTTTTTTTTTATTCATTCATTTGTGGATATGGGTAACGCTGGCGAGGTCAGAATTTATTGACAGCAATAAATGCTAACCTAGCCAGCATTACCAATATCCAACAAATGAATGAGTTAAAAAAAAACATTGGAATCATAAACAATTTGGGATATATTTTGCTCACTGTGAGCAGTTGCCCGTGAGAAGGTAGTGATGAGCTACCTTCTTGAACCACTGCAGTTCACCAACTGTAGGTTGACCCACAAAACCATTAGGGAGGGAATTCCAGGATGTTGACCCATCGACAGTGAAGGAATAGCGATATACATCCAAGTCAGGATGGTGAGTGGCTTGGAGGGGAACTTGAAGATGGTGGTGTTCCCATATATCGGTTGGGAGAAAGTGAGGACTGCAAATGCTGGAGATGAGAGTCGATGGTGTGGTGCTGGAAAAGCACAGCTGGTCAGGCAGCACCCGGGGAGCAGAACTATTGATGTTTTGGGCAAAAACCCTTCATTCCTGATGCGGGACTTATGCCCAAAACATCGATTCTCCTGCTCCTTGAATGCTGCCTGACCTACTGTGTTTTTCCAACACCACACACACAATCATGTACCTATTGCCCTTGTCCTTCAAAATAGCAGTGGTTGTGGGTTTGGAAGGTGCTGTCTGAGGACCTTTGCTGAATTTCTGCAGTGTATCTTGTAGATAGTACACACTACTGCTACTGAGCGTTGGTGTGGAGGGAGTGTTTGTGGATGTGGTGCCAAACAAGGAACTGCTTTGTCCTGGATGGTGTCAAGTTTCTTGAGATTTATTTACATAGTTATGCTTTCAGCAAAATAATGTACACTGACTCTGAAGTTCTTCCAAACAAGGCAGATAACTGCCCTGATGTGGGTGCCATTCAAAATAATTTTGTTTCGAGGCATTTGTTTCTGTCTGTCATACGTAGGAAATTATCATACGTAATTTTGGCTGTAATTTTATCTAGCTCATTCACTGTTACCATTTGAGCTTTTAATATGATTGTGTTTCCAAACAACTCCAAGGTTCTCTTTGGTTCAGCTGACCTGCACTTATTGAATTAAACAACAAAGTATTTAATTCATAGGGGCAGACTGAAACCAGGAACTTAATATCTAAGCCTATTCTGAAATCCGGGGCCATCTGTAGCACAGCACAATGTTTTCAGTCAGAATATTCAGATTTATTTTTGCTGGATCTGAATTTTTCACAACTTTCATCTCACTGCTTATTGCTCAGATGGGTTAAACTTAAGTGACGAGAGTGTGTTGCTGGAAAAGCACAGCAGGTCAGGCAGCATCCGAGGAGCAGGAGAATCAATGTTTTGGGCCAGAGGCCTTCATCAGGAATCCTGATGAAGACCTCTGGCCCGAAACGTCAATTCTCCTGCTCCTCGGATGCTGCTTGACCTGCTGTGCTTTTCCAGCACCACTCTAATCTCGACTCTGGTTTCCAGCATCTGCAGTCCTTGTTTTTACCATCTTCTGGAATTGCTGAGATCTGTGTGCTGTAGGTTGATGCCAGTGGTCAATCCAATTTCACTGTTAGTTGATATTTTGTTGTTTGTTATGACAGAGTACCTTGCGAGGCTAGCTTAGGAGCAATTAAGAGCCACCCACAATGCTTCATTTTGGAGTAACATCCAGAACAAAGGACCTGAGAAAATTATTTTAACAATTTGACAGTTTCACAGTTGTTATTACAGAGCCTTTTTTAAAAATTCTGGATTATTAATTAAATACAATTAGATTCCAACAGCAGTCATGGTGGGATTTGAATTCATACCTTTGAAGAATAAGCTTTGATGTTTAGCTTACTAGTCCAGTAGGTTGACCACAAATGACAATTTGTTCTGTTTGTGATGGTTTGCCTGATGGAGCAATGTTGGCCAGTATAACAGCAGAACTCTTTTTGCTAAATATTCTGGATCATTTGTGCTCACCTGATGAGATACAAGTGACCTTGTAGCACTTTCTTGACACTTCAGTAGTGACAATGTAGTTTAGATATTCTTTTCAACAATTCAAGTATGTAACTACAATCTTTTGACTTTGAGGCATGAGTGCACCCACTGAGTGAAGTTGGCACCTATCACCTTCATCTCCTCCCCCATTCACCCATTATAACCTATCACCTTCATCTCCTCCCCCACTCACCCATTGTACTCTATGCTACTCTCTCCCCACCCCCACCCTCCCCTAGCTTATCTCTCCACGCTTCAGGGTCTCTGCCTTTATTCCTGATGAAGGGCTTTTGCCCGAAACGTCGATTTTGCTGAAGCTCCTCGGATGCTGCCTGAACTGCTGTGCTCTTCCAGCACCATTGATCCAGAACCTGAGTATATTATCACGTCCCATCACCTTTAATGGCTGAACAACAGTACGCACCTTCAGACTGAAACGGGTTTCCCTGCATAGCTGCAGTGGAGATGTTGCCTACTATTAATGTTTCCTGTCTGATCCTTCAACCATATCTTTAAGCTTAATTGATTTCTTTGACTGTCTTTTATTTTTACAATAGTACCATGAGGTTTTCCATAGAGACATAATTAACATCCAGCTTATGCTTTAACAATGTTACAGTTCAAACTCATTTGCAGTTTTCATTAGCTTTTACAGTGCGGCAGAATGCGTTGTCATACCAGAACCCAGCACAAAAATCAGAAATCAGGAGATAATTGCAGTTGATAGAAGTCAATCTTCTAAGACAAATGTGCTTCTATTAAGACTTAAACGTTTTCTGCTGCCTTTAATTAATTTGAAATATGTGGTAAAATATTTCTAAAGTTATATGTACTTTAAATACAAAAGTAAAAATCACACTTGACTTGACATCCTAAACAGCTACAGGAAACTGTTACAGGCAAGTTAACAGCTTGATATCTCACTCACTTTCTTGCCACAGAGCTCAAATTTTTGTGCTGTTTTTTCTGCTTCTGATGGATTCAAACTTTACGATTATCTCATAATAGTGCGGGAGTATGAGACTGTTTCAAATGCGCATGCACAAAGCAGAGGTAAACATTTCAGATTTACATATTTAAACTGAATTTCAGATCTTCTATACCTTTGAATGAACTTCAGAAAACAGGCATTTCTGTGGCTATAATATTTAACACATGCATGAGTTGGACATTGAGGATAAAGAAATTCATGAATACTGTGCATATGGTTCCGGCTCTACTGCATTACAAATTATAGCCATCCTAAAACCGCACAGCACTGTTCAGCTTTCGGATTAATCTTAATTGATATTTAAATCAAATGTTTGTACTGTCCACACCCTCAGTCTGTATGTGCAATGAGTTCAGAATGCACACACTTCTTGACCACAACTAATGCTGTAACTTTATTTTATGAGATCAGTAAAGTAGGGAAAAATGATTATGACTTCGGAAATCAAGGTGTAGAATTGTTTAGGGTGGATAGCAAGTAATAGAAATCATGGTGGGAATATCTGATAGATTTCTTAAAGGCTACATTGTAAAATAGAGTTTAAATAAAGAAATAATTGGACTTCCAATAGGTTATTGCAATAATCATGGATGACTATCATGGATAGTCTCCGTGGTGCAATGGTCAAGCCTCTGTAATGTAATGAGTCAGAGCATTCGACTATTAAGTAAAAGGTTAGCAATTTGAGACTACAGAGGGACAGAGCTGCCACTGTTCTGGTGCGGCACAGTAGCTCAGTGAAGAACTTTGCTGCCTCACAGCTCTAGGGACCAGGTTTTTGATTCTAACCTCAGGTGGCTGTTTCCTTCGGGTGCTCCAGTTTCCTCCCACAGTCCAAAGATGTGCAGATAAGGCGGAGTGGCCATGCTAAATTGCTTATAGTAGCCAGCATTGTACAGGCTGGGTGAATGAGCCATGAGAAATGCAGGGATAGGCTAGGTCTGGGTGGGATACTCTTCAGAGAGTTGGTGTGGCCTTTTGGGTTAATTGGCCTTCTACACTATAGGGATTCTGTGATACCAACCATGATCGAATGGTGGAACAGGTTTGATGGGCAGAATGACCTAATCCTGCCTCCATGTCTTATGGGTTTTTTATTCATATAGCTGGGCAGTTCTAGTTTGACATGGGTGTTAACAATTCTTTGAACAGCTTTAGCTGATGCACTGTGAATGATTGTGATGTCATGAAGAGTGGATTTCTCAGCGCAAGAGTTCAGTGAATGGGCAATGATGTCCACAGGCACAATTTTAGCTGCTCCTTGTGCTCCATGAAGCAAATAGCTACATCTCCCCCAGCTCATGCTCAAGAGGTGGAATGTTGTCCAGACATTCAGTGGTGGGGGTTGAAACTCGGGACCTCATTACTCAGATCAAAAAGGAGTGGCAGACAAAAACATTTCAGACTATTAATATAACTCACAGAGATGTGAAAAAACTCAAGTCCATAGAACACAAGTCACAGACATATATCAATAGTATACGACCAGTGTGTTGTAAATCTCCACAGTCCTGAGTTCCTGTTCTTTAGAATTGATGCCAGGCAAGCAAATGTAACGTAAGTCATGTTGACCAGTTTGCTATTTCATCTGACATTGTGCCAAGTGGATCAGCACATAGGCAGGTTAGGGTGACACATTTCCCAGTACACTGCAAGCTTCCTAAAGAGGCAGAGAGTTACCAAGTGAACATTTACTGCCACTCATATCACCTTGCCCTGTATGAATTCTGAAGTCTTTCTCAAAGAATACTCAGCATATACATAGCTGCAAGTGCAGAATTATGCCAGTAAAGATCTATATTCCAGTAATCTCACAATCTTAAAGCAAGTGCTAGAATTATCTTTGTTAAAGACTCACTGTGGAATACTACAGCCATAGTTCATGCTACAACTGTGTAGTTTTCTTGAGGATTATGTCAATGTAACAATTAGCATTGCACACATTTAATTCCTATTTGATCCCAAATTAAGCTAACATTATCCCTCCTATTACAACATCATCAACTTGGCTCTAACTTCACTGGTACGTTAGCCCAACCACAATTCTTAACCTCACCCTGCCTTTGTCTTTTTCAAGCTTGACTCTTGCAGTGTTCTTCTAGCCAATTATGCAGGTATTACTCTCTGTGAAAATCATGAAAATCTTTGTTGCCTGTGGTATATCCCATTATCAAATCCTGTTCATAGGCCATTCGTCATCAAACTTGAGGCTATACTCCCATACTATCTCCACATTGTCAGAAGTCACATGACACTAAGTTATTGTTCAACAATCCTATTTGAAATCAAAAGCTTTCAGAGTGCTGCTCCTTCACCTGATGAAGGAGCAGTGCTCTGAAAGCTTGTGTTTTCAAATAAACCGGTTGAACTATAACCTGGTGTCATGTGACTTCTGACTTTGCTGACCGCAGTCCAACATTGACACCTTCACATCATTTGACGTGATTAGCAGCTGGAAATCTACAACAGAAACATGGAAATGTAGAAAGTAGGAGCAGAAGTGACCATTCAGCCCTTCGAACCTGCTCTGCCATTCAACATGATCAGAGCTGAACATTCACCTCAGATCCTTGTTCCCACATTCTCCCTTTCCCTTGGATCTCTTTTACCCTAAGAACTATAATTAACTCCTTGAAAACATTCAATGATTTGGTCTCAATCACTTTCTGGGGTAAAGATTTCTACAGGCGCACCTCTCTCAGGGTGAAGAAATTTCTCCTCATCTCAGTGGCCTATCCAGTATGTTTAGACCATGGCCCCTAGTTCTGGTCTCCCTAATCATTAAGATCATCCTGCTTTTAGTCTATCGAGTCCTGATGGACCATTATAGATTAGATTACTTACTTACAGTGTGGAAACAGGCCCTTCGGCCCAACAAGTCCACACCGATCCGCCGAAGCGTAACCCACCCATACCCCTACATTTACCCCTTTACCTAACACAACGGGCAATTTAGCATGGCCAATTCACCTGACTTGCACATCTTTGGACTGTGGGAGGAAACCGGAGCCCCCGGAGGAAACCCACGCAGACACGGGGAGAACGTGCAAACTCCACACAGTCAGTCGCCTGAGTCGGGAATTGAACCCGGGTCTCTGGCGCTGCGAGGCAGCAGTGCTAACCACTGTGCCACCGTGCCGCCCACTGATGTGTGATCTACAACCAAGGGTCAATTTCAGAATAAAAGGCAAGTCACTTGGGACTGGATAAGTGGAACGTCTTCATCAGAATGTGCTAAATCTTTGGAATTCTTCTAAACTCCCATGAAGAGAATGTAATCTCTTTTCATACATCAGTCCTGCCATCCCAGTCTGGTAAGCCTTTGTAGAACTCCCTCCATTGCCAGAACATCCTTAACAGATAAGGAAACCAAAACTGCAGACAATATTCTGGGTGTGGTTTCACAATGGCCCAGTAAAATTGCAGCAAGGTATCCTCACTCCTGTACTCAAATTCCCCTGCTACGAAGGCCAAAGAACCCTTTGCCTTTTCACTGCCTGCTACACATTACTTTTAGTGACTGGTGTGCAAGAACACCCAGGTCTCACTGCATTACCCTTTCCCAGTCTATCACCATTCAGGTGATAAACTGCCTTCCTGTTTTTGCTACCAATACAGATATTCTCACTTTTATCCACATTATACAGTACTTCATCTGCTATGCATTTGTCCACTCATTCACCTTGTCCATATTCCTACCAAGTATCTCAGCAACCTTCTCAAGTTTACCATCCCACCCAACTTTACAAATCTCTGCTTTCAACATGCTGAATGAAAGACCTTCCACAGCACTTTGGTATAAAGAATTCCAAAGATTTAGCACATTCTGATGAAGACGTTCCACTTATCCAGTCCCAAGTGACTTGCCTTTTATTCTGAAATTGACCCTTGGTTGTAGATCACATATCAATGGGAAAAAATCCTCTCTACATCTACTATGCCCAACCCTTTGAGAATTTAGTACGCTTTTCTGAGACTGCCTCTAATCTGGAAAACTCCTGAAAATTTAGGCCCCACTAATCTGCTGCACTCCTCCCATGACCAGTATGTGTTTCCTTAGACAAAGGGATCAGAATTGCTCACAATAATCCAGGTGCAATCTCAGCAGTGTTTGATCCAACTGAAGCAAGGCTTCTTCGCTCCCATGTGCGTATCCTCTTCTGATAAAGGCTCACATACTGTTCACCTTCTGAAATGCTTGCTGCACCTGCATGCTGTTTTCAGTGACAAGGGCATTTTCTAATCTCTCACCATTTAAATACTCCACACTTCTGCTACTATACCCGACTCACTGACCAACATTGACAGTCAGCCCCTCAACCTCTTTGACTTAAAATTGTTACCTATGCACGGTCTCCATGGTCAATGGTCTATTCCTAGCACTGCACAACCTCCTCCACCTGGAAATGATTGTGCTCCGTCAAGCTGAGGTAGTACAGGACATTGGAGAGTTGAGAGTGTTTTGCTGGAAAAGCACATCAGGTCAGGCAGCATCCGAGGAGCAGCATCAATTCCTGATGAAGGGCTCCGGCCCAAAACGTCGATTCTCCTGCTCCTCGGATGCTGCCTAACCTGCTGTGCTTTTCTAGCAACACACTCTCGACTCTGATCTCCAGCATCTGCAGACCTCACTTTCTCCTAGGACATTGGTGAGGCCTCTTCTGGAGTACTGTGTACAGTTCTGGTCACTCTGTAATAGGAAAGACATTATTGAATTGGAGAGAGTTCAGAAAAGATTTACCAGGGTGTGTCAGGGACTGGAGGGTTCGTGCGGTAAGGAGTGGCTGGATAGGCTGAGACGTTTTTCACTGGAAAGTAGGAGGTCGAGGGGTACATTACAGAGGTTTATAAAATGATGAGTGGCATAGATAAGAGAATAGCAAACGTGTTTTCCTTAAGGTGGATGACTTCAAAATTAGGTGTTACATTTTATAAGGTGAAAGGAGAAAGATTTAAAATGGATCTGAGGAGCAACTTTTTCATATGGGAGCTGGTTCATGTGTGAAGTAGTAGATGCAGGTATAGTTATAACATTCAAAAGACATTTGGATAAGTACACGAATAGGAAAGGTTTTGAGGAATATGGGCAAAGCACAAGGCAAGTGGGATTACTTTAGTTTGGGAAACTTGGTCAGCGTGGATGAGTTAGACTGAAGGGTCTGTTTCTGTGCTGTATGACTCTATGACTCTTTGACTCTCACGCATCCCTTTCCTCCCTTTAACCCGATTCCCTGCAACCCAGTTTACCTTCACTTCAGATGCCTGAGCCCCACATTTCAGGACTCACTCTACTTTTCTGCCACTCTCTCCCCCTTTAAGCCTTTCTTGAAAAACACTTTGAGCTTTTTGTCACTTCTGCAAATATTATTTCCCTTGGCTTTGGGCCATTTTTGTTAAATTAAACATTTGAGCTTTTGTTGTGTAATAGGTCCTTTGAAATGAAAGATGTTCAACATATAACATGTGAAGAAGCACTTTTGATGTTTGAGTTGTGGGATTGGGGGATGATATTAACGCAGTACATCTGCAGTCTCCAAAGTAACCATTGTCTGCTGGATGCTACACAACTTTGCACTTCAAAGGAGTTTATTATGGAGGATGCAGATCAATATTCAGAAGCTATGGGTAGAGCAGGTCTGGAACCTCCTATAGATTCACTAATGCAGGCAGGGTGACTCTTGTGGGTAAAACCAAGAGATAGTGTTTGCCAAACGATGCAGCAGATGCTCTTTTATGTAAGCAGATTTTAAAATAAAAAATTAATAGAGGTTAAAAAGAAGGCAGCAAACATCCCATTTGACATCCTGCTGTTACCTGTCTTTCCTTGGTTTACAGAGTTTCTTTGCAGCTATTTAATGCCCCCAAGGCCAGGGGAGTTCCAGCACTTAAGCAAAATATGTGTCAGTTTATTTCATTGCTGTTGGGAGCTTGCTGTATGCAAGTCAGTGGCTGCATTTTCCTGTTTATAATAGATACAGCTCAGCCTTCTGCTGCTTCAGCACTTACCTGTGATCAGACTGTGTTAAAGTCCATAAGATTGAAAATAAAAGGGGAACAATTGGATGCGATCTGAAAATAAGGGTGGGGAATCAATTAATCAGTTTGTTACTTTGCACATTTGGTGATGCCTGCTAAATAAAACACCGATAACATGCAGCACAGCATTAAAAGTGCTGCTTAGTGGGTACGCAGCTCAGCATGTAGGGTCTCAAGTACTATTAAGCTCATGACAGTTGAAGACAGCTTACACCTCTCAAAGCCAGGATACATCCTGGCTCCACCACGTGCTGTGACTGGCTGAGGACAAGTGGCTCAAGAGAGCAAAGAGCAGGCTCCAAGTTTGTCTGTCCGTAGCACCGGAGGTCTCAGAGCAACAAGTGGACTGGAGAGAGATAATTAGTCCACAGAGGCCTTCCTTCAGACAGACACGAAGGGGAGGTAGCCATCAGAGTGCAAGTAGTACAGCCACAACACCAGGATACAATACAGGAAGAAGAAAACCTGATAGGACAGTGCCCTGGGAGTGTGAAGTTGAGGGTGACCATGAGTTTAATGGTGAACTACAATAACTCAATCTCACATTTGAAGCCATCAGCTCAGACATTGAGACTGCACATGCTGTTAGTGGGTAACAGAAAGGATGTTGTTAGTGAGTCATCAGACCACAAGGGACATGCCGCTAGAACAGGCACAGATGTTCACACGCTTGCCAGCTCCCTGAAAGACAAGGACACTCATGATTCGTTCTATAGGTACAAACAATGCAGTACACAGAAATAAAATCCAATGACCCTAAATACAGAGGTGCTTTGACCATTGGCTTTCCGGTCAGAAAGCTTGCTGTCAGTGTCAAGGAGCATGGAGAATCTGGGACTAAATGACCATCAGATTTGTGCAGCAGTTGATGTCTAACCTTCTCAATGAGGAAACAGAGCCAACTCGAGAAGTGTCTGTGGACTCAGCCTTACCACAGCATCTGATGCATCCGATGAAGGGTTTATGATCGAAACGTTGACTGTCCTCCTCCTCAGGTGCTGCCTAACTGGCTGTGCTTTTCCAGCACCACACTTTTGACTCTCCAGCATCTACAGTCCTTGCTTTCTCTCACAACATCTAATGGCTGATATCTCAGTCTCCACTGCAGCTCAAACAAGGTGACTGGGCACTCAAACTGAAGACTGTTACCATGTAAGACCAGCTTCGTGAAATGCAGATGTAGATTTCCGTAATTATAACTGTTGGCTCTGTTGACACCTCAGTAAATTGTTTTTCCATCTGTTTAAAGCCATGGAATCTTGAGGCTTTGTTCTCTGAGTAAATACCTGAGATTTCAAATTTCATCAGCTTTCCAATAAAATCTGTTGGTTGCTAACCGGATTATGCACATGGTTATAATTCCAAGCCAGGATATTGGGTGGTGGGAATCAAAACTTGATCATGTTGAGCTTCTTGAATGTTATTGGAGTTGCATGCAGTCTGCCCAGTGACCTGGTTGCTATTTATCAGTCATGTACCACACTGAATCTTGGTCATTATCATTTTGCTGTTCATTGGGGCTTGCTGTGTGCAAATGAGCTGCTACGTTCCCTACATTACAAAAGCAGCTATTTCAAATGTACCTAATTGGCTGTAAAGTGCATTGGGATAGGAAGGCAGCTCAGTAAATGTAAGGTTAGGGTTGTATCTCGGCAGATTGCACTGAGTATCAACTTCATCAAATTTCTCTCCACAAGGTCTAATGCAAAGTCTTAATTGCCCCAAGCTCACCTCATACTCACCACCTCCACCCCACCCCTTTTCAACCCCCTTGCCCTATGATGCCCTATTCATCCAATTATAACCAAATTCTCCAATTCACTGTGGGTGGGCAGAGTTGCTACTGTCAAGATATCCCCGGATCCCTTTTGTGAATACCATGTTTTTGAGCAGCTGTTGCGCACTCAGTCAAGTGCTGGCAGTCCAGGAGGGGGTTACTCTGCATGGTTCAAGGCAGTCATCTCTGGATGTAGAAGGAGGGATTGGCACCCTGCTTTGCAGACAGGAACTAGAAGATCCTGATAGACAGAAAGACCATCCTCTTTCCCCAGGACTGGCAAATGAGACCACAACACCTCACCTTGCCAGCCTGGTTCAAGGCTGCACCATGGTCAGTACATGATAGGAATGTAGGAAGAAGGACAATGACCTTCTCTGCTCTGCCAGGATAAATGCCACTATCGTTTGTCCAGTATCTCTTCCTCACTCTATCTCTGTTACTGCACCAGCTCCCACCAAGGATTATGCTCTCGCATTCTCATTTTTGAATGCAACATTTTCCCTCAATCGCTCTTATCTACCTCAACCTCTCCACGTTATTGACTTGCATGACCACTGCATGTGCCTCACCATGTTTTCCCACCTGTAATAGGAGTGCCAGCCACTTTCATCTCCCTCAATTATTTTCTTGTTCCTGGAGAAAACAGCCTATAATAGGGACAAGAGAGCCAGGACAGAGATACTCAACATTTGGCTTCTCATCTCCTTTGGAAAAGGATCGTAGTTTCCGCCACTGAGGACCAGGACTGGTCTTGTGGAGAAGCAGAAAGAACCATGTTCCGACAACCAAGCTCTTTGCTCTCCCATTAGCCCTTCTGTGAGTGTTTTTGTAAAGGTCTGACCTTCCACGTCTTCCTCGTGGAACATTCTCTCTTTGGTCTCCTGCACGTACCAGTGGCATTGACAGGACCTCAGCGGAGGCTAATGCTGCAAGATATCCTCCCTCCCACCCCCCCACCACCACCATCCCCGTCTGGGAAGAGAGCACAGATTGGCCCAGAGAAAAGTTCAACAAAGCTGCCTCCTGCACCCATCACCAGCTCAGATCCTGGCACCCAGGTGGGTATATTTCGTAGATTAGTGTCAGGTGTACCTGTTGGTGAGCACATCACTGCCACATCTCCACAGTTGGCTGAAGAAGAAATGTAGGCAGAAGTCTGTACTGCAAATGCTGGAAATCTGAATCTAGATTAGAGTGGTGCTGGAAAAGCACAGCCGGGCAGGCAGCATCTGAGGAGCAGGAAAATTGACGTTTCGGGCAAAAGCCCTTCATCAGGAATGAAGGCAGGGTGCCTCCGGGTGGAGAGATAAATGGGAGGGGGTGGAGCTGGGGAGAAGGAAGCCAAGAGTACAATGGGTGGATGGAGGTGAGGATGAAGGTGATAGGTCAGAGAGGAGGGTGGAGCAGAGAGGTGGGAAGGAAATTGGCAGGTAGGACGGGTCATGAGGATGGTGCTGAGCTGGAAGGTTGGAACTAGGATAAGATGGGGGAAGGGGAAATGAGGAAACTGATGAAGTCCACATTAATGGCCTGAGGTTGAAGTCCCAGGGGCACTAGCACTCGGAGGACTGCTGGACACCAGGCACTCTGCTCAGCCTCAGGCAGGAGAGGATCCCGTTGTGTTGGCAATTGATGATTTCATTCAAATGCATGAACAAAGACTGGAGCAGCAGGCGGGCTTGTCCTGGCCACTGGACAATAGGCAACCTCACACAAAGCTTTCAGGCTGCAGCAATGCAGGGTCACCCCACTGCCCCAGAAAGCTCTGAGATTCTGGCTCTGGCTATCTCCAGGAACAGGTTGGCAACTGCCACAGATGGCCAAGTGCAGCAGCCTCAGAATCTCCTGGATGGCCCAAAGACCTGCACTCCACTGCTCTAGCCAACGGTGCTCAACAAGGGTGTTGGGTGAAAGGGGGTGAGGGACTTGAGCTCACTCTTCCTCACAGGGAGACAAGGCAGTTCCAGTCAGAGAAGGGAGCACATGCAAGCCCCTTCAGAAATTTCCTCTTCGGCCACTCCAGCAGGGGCTGAACCGTCCACCTCCAGCCTCCTTGTCTCTCTCAGCCTGGTGGGATTCAAGCACCTACCTCTGGACAGGACACAGTGTGTCTGGGCACTCTGGACACAGACACACCTGGAATAACCTGAGCAAGACACCAAGGCTGACAGGCTCCATAGTAGGGCAGGCTCCCTCCACCTCGGCTGTGGACCTCTGGGACTACACTGTGACATAGCAGGAGGGAAAGTAAGAAGAAGAGTTTCTGAGGACATGAAGGTAGCATGGATTCCACATCACAGTAAATATATTCTTACATTCATAAATATGCATTGACTTCTGTTCATCAGCTGTGTGAGGAAATGCCTGTCCAGCCATAACTACAACATTGAAGATACCAAGCCTAGCCATCTTTAGTGTGATAGATGAACTGGGGACACTGTTTCCAAAGTGGGAACTTTTAAAACGTGTGTTGACTGTAATGCAATTACATTGCCAACACTTTAAGCACTGTTTCTAAAGCGTGATTTTTCCATAATGTGGGATTGCACAAGAACGCAATCATCGCATTATAGAAGAACGACCTTGTATATTAAAAATGAATCATTGAGCTGTCCAGCTGTACATGGCGGTATCTCAGCCTGGCGTAGCCTCAGCGTGGACTTCCAGTCTCGAGTGACTCCTCAAATTGCAATCCCACCATGGCTAAGCACTTGAGAAAGACTGTAATGTTTGAACTTTCAGCTTTATTTCTTTATTTTCTACTTAAAACTAAGAAAGTCTGCAATGTGTTACTTTTAACCTTATTTCATATGTTTTACGCTATACAGTATTGTAATGACTGCAATGTTTAACTTTTAATTTTGTTCGTTTTTTCTACCTTGTTCTCAAGATTCTGTACCTAAGTACTAGTAACCATGATGGTACCTTGTGTAGCGATATTATACACTTTTCACATACTTCTGTACTTTTGCACTTGAGTACAGGTGACAATAAAACTAAATCAAATCAAATCCTTGCCAGGATCCATTCAAGGCTTGAATTTTATAAAATGTTCCCATTGGCGGACTGAGAATTACATTGTACTTGAGGAACCTAATACTAAACCAACACTGCAATGCAGAAAATCTCTGAATCGATGACAGACTTCTTCAAACCACCAACATGTAATTATATTTCCTCTCTGCATGTTAAAATTTTAGATGTGGTCTGATAGTTTTATTTTTGGTAATAAAACACAGATGTTGATTCAGATTGCTGGATGGAAATGAAGTTATTATTTGGTAAATGGCAATTGTTCTCCGTCTAAGAGCAAGCTTTTTATCATTGATAATGTTGTTTATCCAATTTGCTGTTTGATATCACTCTCAGTGTTGGCTCATGAAGGTAGTTTGCAAACATCTGCAGAACCTCTGTAGCACACAGTTAGACCGAAAGCATTAGAATTTGGATGATGTGGTTAGTTGGCAGCCACACATTTAGCCAAAGGAAACTACTGTTCTTGCTTTTTGCATTGATGCATATTTAATACATGGAACAAGTTCATGTAAATATCCATCTTATGTGATATTTGCATTCTGTACTGCAGTTAGATTAGTGTTGATGGATACTATCAGAAACAGACACCTGCCAGAAATGGACAAATAGTGGAAGTCCCAAACAAGTTACCTCGCAGAGAATATAGAAGGCACTTTGAAATCAATGATACTCACAAATTATGAACTACAGACAATCTTCAATTCACTGACTCCTTTTACAATGTAACACATATGGTAGAGCCTGACTTTGCTCTTCAAAATATTCAACATGTGTGCTGCATCCGAATCTGAGAACTGTCATAAATGACAGATTGTAATTAGATTTATTTCTGTCCTTGCTTGCACTAGGGTTTGATTCTCCACTTAACAGTAGTATTTACAGTGACCACTTTGACCTAAATACGTCTGTAAACAAAGGATGGATGATGCCAGTCCCCTAAGTATCAATAATTTACATTATCAAGTTTCATTGTATTCTCTTACTCTTCAATGGGCACGTCTTGTATTAATATAGATGTGCACCTACCAGACAGGTCCGCATTGGGAAAACAGTACAATTTTATAATGGGAATATAATAGTGCATAAGATTCATCTCTCTAATGAGATTAGAAGAAGGTTGAATTCCAATATTATCATGCATCATTACATGTCACTGTAGGTACTTGAAGGTGACTGAGAAAGCCTGAGGTGGGTGTATTTATGTTACAATATGAGCCATCCGCTATGGAATTAAAAGTGCGAAAACATTTCTGCAACAAGATTAAGTTTTCTCCTTCAGAAAATATCAACTGTCTTCCTGAGTGGACTATTGAATAGAGTCCCCCTACACATGGTCTGGAATGTGACAAGTTCTATTCCCTTTCTGTGATAGTAACTGATCTTGACTAAAGTATCTAGTTATAATGTGCAGTGGGCCCTGCCACTGTCCCTCCTTGATCTTTCCCACAGATATAGTTTTGGATGCAAGTACACAAGGTCAGCATGGGATGCTTTCATAATAGAATTGTCTATTTGTGCTTATTGACTTAGCTGTCAAGAGAAAAGAAAACATTGAGAAAGACGCACGATAAATGCTGGTCCTTGTAGATGTACCAAACTTTGGTAGGAATAAAGACAAATTGGAAGAAAGACTTTGAGAAATTTGGGTCAACACAGACTTCAGGTGATTGAAGAACCTTAAAATTAAGTACAGATGGACATTAATTGTTTTTATTAGTTGAGGGGCCAAGAATGAAGGGCAAATGTTACAAGATTAAATTAGTTTTATAACAGAAAACAGAAAGGAATTTTCAATGTGAGTTTTGAATGTGAAATTCACTTGCAGGTATATTGGTTAAAGTGAAAACTGTTGGCTAATCTTATTTTGGAGCAGTGCTCTGGGTGCAGGGATCATAGAAGAATAGAAAGGAGAAGCAGGAGTAGGCTATTTGTCCCTGAAAGACTGCTTTACCATTCAATATGATCTTGACTAATCATACTCCTTAATATTATTATAACCTATAAGCTGATCTATCTCTTTCTTGAATATATTCAGTGATTTGACCTCCACAGCCTTCTGCAATACAGAATTCCACTTTCAGTGGAGCCATTTTTTTTCTCAACTCAGTCTTAAACCATCTACCCATATCTGGAGACTGTGTTCCCTCCTTCTAGATTTCCCAGCCAGAGAAACCATCCTCGCTGCTTCTAGTCTGTCCAGTCCAGTTGGAATTTTTTATTCTCTCTTGGGACATGGGTGTCACTGGCTGGCCAACATTTATTACTTGTCCCTAGCTGCCCTTGAGAAATGATGGTGAGCTACCTTCTTGACCCACTGCAGTCCATGTTCTGTAGGTTGTCCCACAATGCCCTCAGGGAGGGAATCCTAGGATTTTGACCCAATGAGTGATGATATATTTCCAGGTCAGGATTGTGAGTGGCTTGGAGGGGAATTTGCTGGTGATGGTGTTCTCAAGTTTCTGCTGCAATTGTCCTTCTGAATAGAAGTGGTCATGGGTTTGCGAGATGCGTTCTAAGGGTCTTTAGTGAATTTCTGCAGTGCATCTTAGATAGTACACACCGCTACTGAGCATTGGTGATGAAGG
Source organism: Chiloscyllium plagiosum (assembly GCF_004010195.1). Lineage (NCBI taxonomy): Eukaryota > Metazoa > Chordata > Chondrichthyes > Orectolobiformes > Hemiscylliidae > Chiloscyllium > Chiloscyllium plagiosum. The sequence goes on from NC_057724.1 coordinate 64,106,822, forward strand.
GAGGCTTGGTGTGCTGGTGTTGATGGACGTGGTGTCATTCAACCAGGCTTCTTTATCCTGGATAGTGTTAAGCGTCTTGAGTGCAGTGGGAGTGCACCAATCCAAACAAGTAGGAAGTATTCCACCACTGACTTGTATCTCATAGATGGTGGACAGGTTTTGGGAAGTCAGGAGGTGAGTTACTTGCTGCAGTATTCTCACCCTCTGATCTGCCTTTGTAGCCATTATGTTTATGTAGTGAGTCCAGCACAGTTTCTGGTCACTTGTAACTCAGAGTTCTGACAGTGGGTCAATGATGGGTAGCACCATTGGATGTCAAGGGGCAGTGGTTAGATTGGTGATGGTCATAGTTTGCCATTTATGTGGTGCAAACGTTACTTGCCACTTATCATCCCAAATCTGGATATTGTCCAGATTTTGTTGCATTTGAACACGGGCTTCTTCAGTCTCTGAGCAGTCGAGAATAGTGCCTAACATTGTGCAGCAATCATCAGTGAATATCCCCACTTCTGATCTCATGATAGAGGGAAGGTCATGAATGTGGCAGGTGAAGATCATTGGACATAGGACACTGTGCTGAGGAACTCCTGCAGAGGTGTCCTGGAGTTGAGATGCTTGACGTCCAAAAATCATAATCATCTTTCTATGTGCCAGGTGTGACTCCAACATTGAAGATTTTGCCCCTTGATACCCACTGCTTCCACGTTTCCTAGGACTCCTTGATGCCACCCTCAGTCAAATAGGGCCTTGATGTCAAGGCTGTCACTCTCACTTCATCTCTGGAATTCAGCTTTTTTTCATGTTGGAACCAAGGCTGTAATGAGGTCAGGAGCTGAATGGCCCTGGGAGAACCCAAACTGGATGTCACTGAGCAGGTTATTGCTGAGCAGGTGTTGCTTGATAGTAATATTGATGATACCTTCCATCAATTTACTGATGATCGTGAACAGAATGGTTGGCAGTAATTGGCCGGGTTGGATCTGTCTTGCTTTTTATTTATGGGACAGATCTGGGCAATTTTCCACATTGTCAGGTAGATGCCAGGGTTGTAATGGCATTGGAAGTGCTTGGTTAGGTGACCAGCAAGTTCTGGAGCCAGGTTTTCGGTGCTATTGCCGGAATGTTGTCAGGGCCCATAGCCTTTGCATTAGACAGTGCCTCAACCATTTCTTGGTATCACATGGAGTGAATTGAATTGGCTGAAAACTGGTATCTGTGATGCTGGGGACCATTGGAGGTGACCAAAGGATCAGCCACTCAGCACTTTTGGCTGAAGATTGCTGCAAATTGCTTCAACCTTATCTTTTGCTCTGATAGGTTAAGCTCTTCCATTGTTGAGGATGGGAATATTTGTGGAGACTCCTCCTCCAGTGAGTTGTTTAATTTCCCCACTCAACTTGATTGAGGTCTTTTCAATGTGAAGATGGGACTTTGTCTCCAAAAGGCCAAGAATTCAGTCAGATTTGCAGGGATGTTGCCAGAGTTGGAGGATTTGAGCTATAAGGAGAGGTTGAAAAGGCTGGGGCTATTTTCCCTGGAGTGTCGGAGGCTGAATGGTGACCTTATAAAGGTTTATAAAATCATGAGGGGCATGAATAGGATAGATGGACAAAGTCTTTTCCATGTAATGGGGGAGTACAGAACTAGAGGTCATAGGTTTAGGGTGAGAGGGGAACCATATAAAAGAGACCTAAGGGGCAACTTTCTCATGCAGAGGGTGGTACATTATGGAATAAGCTGCCAGAGGAAGTGGTGGAGGCTGGTACAATTGCAACATTTAAAAGGCACCTGGATGGGTATATGAACAGAAAGGGTTTGGAGGGTTATGGACCGGGTGCCGGCAGGTGGGACGAGATTGGGTTAGGATATCTGGTCGGCATGGACAAGTTGGACAATCGGTCTGTTTCTGTGCTGTACATCTCTATGACTCTATGACTCTGACTCATCCATATAAACTCTAGCAAATACAGGCACAGTCAAGCTAATCTCTCCTGCCATTCCCAACATCAGCCAAGTGAACTCCCACTGCACTCCCTCTCTAGCAAGTACATCCTTCCTTATGCAAAGTTAAAAATCACGCAACACCAGGTTATAGCCTTGCACATTCATTTTTAACTATCTGGGAGATTTGGGGAGCCATTGTCCACATTCTCGATCACTTTAGCGATCACTTTTAGCCAATCATTGTTCACTTGTCAATGAACAACATCTGTTCTCATTGGAAAGAAGAAGGCTAAGGGGGGATTTGATAGCGACATACAAGATGATCAGAGGATTAGATAGGGTAGACAGTGAGAGTCTTTTTCCTAGGATGATGATGTCAGCGTGTACGAGGTGTTCGACTATAACCTGGTGTTGTGTGATTTTTAACTTTGTCCATCCCAGTCCAACACTGGCACCTCCAAATCATGGCTTACTTATGCAGGGAAACCAAACAGATGTGGTCTTCCTAAGATCCTGTATAACTGCAGTAAGACATCCCTACTTCTGAACTCAATCAGTCGCACAACGACTAGTGAGTTTAACTCCTCAGCCTTTATTTTTCATTCTCAGTCAATTTCCTATAACAAGATGGGCAGGAAGATGTCAGTGGCCATCTTTGGCATGCATCTATAGCCAGCAGCACAAGAACAACCAGTAGCATTCAAACACTAATTTGGTCATACAGAATTTGATTCTTGCTGAGAGACACATTCTTCAAGCTTTTTGTCCTGCACTCATCTGGGGAAACACCAGAGTGTCGAATTTCAAATGAATGCAACAGAAAGAAATATGTATATATTGGATAACAAGGAAACCTAAGCAGCCAAAAGGTTGCCGACTGCACACAGAATACATTCACACAGAACAATCCATTCTCTGCACACTGAAGGTTTACCTTCAAGCCTTGCACATTCGTTTTTAACTATCTGGGAGATTTGGGGAGCCATTGTCCACATTCTCCATGACACCACTATAGCCATGATGAGGGGTCCTGCCCGAAATGTTGACAGTCCTGCACCTTGCATGCTGCCCAATCAGCTGTGCTTTTTCCAGGACCACACTTTAGCGATCACATTTAGCCAATCAGTGTTCACTTGTCAATGAACACCATCTGTTCTCATTGGAAAGAAGAAGGCTAAGGGGGGATTTGATAGCGACATACAAGATGATCAGAGGATTAGATAGGGTAGACAGTGAGAGTCTTTTTCCTAGGATGATGATGTCAGCGTGTACGAGGGGGCATAACTACAAATTGAGGTGTGATAGATTTAAGACAGATGTCAGAGGCAGGTTCTTTATGCAGAGAGTGGTAAGGGCATGGAATGCCCTACCTGCTAATGTAGTCAACTCAGCCACATTAGGGAGATTTAAACAATCCTTAGATAAGCACATGGATGATTTTGGGATAGTGTAGGGGGATGAGCTGAGAATAGTTCACAGGTCGGCGCAACACCAAGGGCCAAAGGGCCGAAGGGTATGTTCTATGTTCGATCTACTTCAGCAGTATTAATTATTGTGATCATTTGAAATTTGGCATTCTTGCATTGTCATGATGCACTCAATGTACTACGATTCAGGTAAGGAACTGGTAAGGAATATCAAGGAGTTTGCAGACAGCACAGTATCATGAAAGAGTTCTTCTCTTCCTCTGTTTCCCCACATAAAAAGGCAGTTTCAGGCTTCCTCCCATCAAATTCCTCATCTGTTGCAATTACAATTATTGTACGAAAGGGATGGCAATAGGGAAGTGAAATATTATTGGAATTTTTTTTTGTAAGGAAAGTAAGCCTAGTTGGGATGAGCAGCCAACAGTATTTGTCTTAATATTTAAAAGGCATCTGGATGGGTATATGAATAGGAAGGATTTGGAGGGATATGGGCCGAGTGCTGGCTAGATTGGGTTGGGATATCTGGTCAACATGGACAAGTTGGACCAACGGGTCTGTTTCTGTGCTATACATCTCTATGGCTCTAAGACTCCATATAAACTCTAGCAAATACAGGCACAGTCAAACCAACCTCTCCTCATAAAAGAAAACTATTTTTTTTCAATAGTTGCACCCAGAAGTTAACTTATCTTTCTCTGGGAAGTTTGTTTTCTGGAGTGGCAACTGTTTAACTTTCATTATGCAAGAAGAAAAGCAGGTCTCAGATTGGGGACGTTAGCTGGGACTGATAGGTTGTCTTTCTCTTCTCAAATATTATTTGGAGATGTCGGTGTTGGCCTGGGGTGGACAAAGTCAAAAATCACACAACACCAGGTTATAGTCCAACACAACCGCCTGATGAAGCAGCAGGGCTCCGAAAGCTAGTGCTTCCAATTAAACCTGTCGGACTATAACCTGGTGTAGTGTGATTTTCGACAAAAATTATTATTATTTGTTCATACTTTACACAATGTGTGACACTCAATGTAGATTTTCCACTCAGTCACACCTGAAGTAGGTGTGAGTGAGAAAGTAAGTTTAACCAATCTAAAAGTATGGACCAAGATCTTTATTCCTAATCAGAGAATTTATCCCATGCAGTGCGGCATCTTAACAATCTGTCTGGACAAAGTCTTTATATAGGTTGAAGGCTTCAAATCTCATTGATAAGGACATGTTGCTGAAGTTTCATATCTTGCACTCATGAGGATAAATGCAAGAATGCTGAATTTGAAATGATTGCAGCAATTCATACACTAGCAGAAAAGGAGCTAATTGGTTTACAAAATGCCTCTGATTGATCTGAGGCATTGCAATGGAGAAAAAGAAAACAGGAAACTTTGGGTTGTCCATGTGTCAGGGTAATTCAGAAAAATATAGAATCTCTACAGTTTCTAGCAGGCTATTCAGTCCATCGCGTTCACACCAATCCTCCAAAGAGCATCACAACCACTCCCACCTCATCCCTGCATTTAGCATGGCCAATCTACCTAACCTGCTCATCTTTGGACTGTGGGAGGAATCCGGAAGACCTGGAAGAAACCCATGCAGACACGGAAAGAACATACAAACTCCACCCAGGCAGTCACCCGAGGCTGGAATCAAACACAGGTCCCTTGGTGCTGTGAGGAAGCAGTGCTAACCACTGAGCCATCAGAAATTAGTAATTTCGGGGCATGCAAGATAGAATGTGGAACAAGTGGAACGCCTAAACTCAGCTGTGCCACTGTGAACAAGTGATAAAACAGATAAAATTAGAAACAACATTGTATTGCAGGTTCACATTTACACAGAACTGATTTGACACTCATTTCACAAAGGGCTTCTATGGCCAGAGTCCATACAGTTTGTCATCCCATCAGACTGGTTTTGCGTCCAATACTCAGGTGAAAAAGGACAGTTCCTAACTTACTGCAACACAATGTACACCGGCATTATCCTTTGGTTACAATTACAATGGAGACGAACATCAAGATTTAGATTGTGTTGTTATCAGTGAATTAATGTATTGATATGGAATTCCTCTCTGCTGATTTGATGATTTTAAAATAAACTAGTTTCTTACTACTTCTATTAAAAAGCGAACAAAAGAAGTTCATACAAATCCATTACCTCATTCATTACTGAAAACATTAATTCAATACCACAGGGACTTAAACAATAAACCAATGAGAAGTAAATTGATATCGACCAACCACTTGACATTTATAATATAGATGACTGATTCAGCAAACTCCTGTGCACCAGAAATCTGCTGCTATTCACTGACTACTGAAATATAATAAATGTGATGAAGGAATATATGACAGCAGACCTGACTTAATAATATTGTAAGATAAATATTATGACATAATTACTACTTTACAAAACATGATTAAAAACTGTTTTATTCACACCCTCAAGATACAGTTTACATGGTTCAAAAAAAGAGAAACTCTTATCATTCAATATATTTTAATGGTATTTGTTTAAGATTGAAGTAATCTATCAGCAATATCCTTAGAGTAACAGTGATTTCCTGCTATAACTTTAGTCAGAAACTGATGAAATTCTCAGGGAAATGTTGCTGCAGCTAGTTGGAATGCTAGTGAAGGCAGAAATCTGTTGCTGTAACCTAGTGTAACTAGTATTTGGGGAATGGTGATATCAGGCCCCCATATCAGATGAAGCATACGATTCTCATAAATTCGTCTTACTTAGGAATGGGGAGTGGGAAAGCTTTTCAGTACAGGAAATGCTCTTTCATTTTTGTAATACTGCTAAGATTTAAATCTTGTTTCTCCAGATGTTTTGGCACCGCGAGTTTGCTAGTTCCTGAGACACTACAAATGCAAATGGTCAATGACCCAAGTAAGTGACTGACTCTCAGACTAGTGTTACAAACACGTGATGAAACAGAGAATCGTGTCACACTCAAATTTCTGTGAAACTTGTAACCGTGTATTGGAATGAAGAGGCGATAGATGGGCTTTTGTCTATAAACAGTAAAGTATGCTGTCTGATCGTACAGCTGAATTAGTCAAGGTCTATGGGAACATTTTTGTTCTGTTTCCAGAATCCGCAAGGTTATGATTTTCTTTTTTTCTCACTGCCTGATATTTATAGGCTGTCCAGGAGACAGAATCAGAGTTCAGCTAGGAATCAAGACTGATGATTAGTACCTTACTATGACTACACAGTTGGTCAGTTAGCTGGACAGCTGGTTTGCAATGCAGTGATGCCAACAGCTTGGGTTCAATTCCCACACTGGCTGAGGTTACCGTGAGGACCCTCCTTTTTAACCTCTCCCCTTCCCTCAGGTTAAAACACCACCAGTTATGTCTTTGTAATGAGGGAGCAGCCCTATTACAAAGGGCTGGTAGAATAATAGCGTTTGGTCTTTTACAAGTAGTGTTGCAATGGAGGCAGGGTCATTGAATATGTTTACAGCTGAGACAGTTAGATTCTTGACTAACAAGGGAGTCAATAGTTATCTGAAGTAAGCAGGACTATAAATTTGAGGCCATAATCAGAGCAGTTGTGATCTTATTAAACAGCAGGCTCTTAATAGCCTATTCCAGCTCCTAATTCATAAGTTCATATGTACAAAACTACACCTCAAAGCCTTGCCACATAATGGACAGAATGAGACCAACCTTTGAATATTAATTCTGAACCTGCTTTTTCAGAGATGACTAATGAATCTAAATTTATCATAAAACATCCATGGGTTAAATTGTTATATTTTCAACATGTCTTTTGGCACCAACCAGAAATGAAGAACAGAAAAAGGTCACAAATGTTACTGCAAATTACCATAATACACTGTCCAAGACAAACTCTTGATATATAGCTGCATTTCTCTTATTACAAAATCTGTGTTTTATAGAACTGATCAGTACAAAGTAAAATCATCAGAAGAAAGAAATAAAGAATTTCCTGGCACAGTAATAGATATATTGGCCATTTATTTTTGATGAATCATTGCACCATGTCCACCTATGCCCCCATAGCCCATGTACATTCTCAATGTATCTTGAGATGTATTCTTCCTCCAAGATTTGATTCAATTGTCTCCTTGACTAGTAAATGATTCACTTCAATGGCCTTCACTCATAATTCCTTCCACATTGTCAACTATGTACTGTCAAGACTTCCCATATGATACCTAACGTTTAGCTTGTAGCCTGTGTCTACTGGGGGTTTGAAATCTTGTTCATGGTCAACATTTTGTCTGGATCAATTTTGTTAATTGCCTTCCTCACCTTGAAACTTGCAGTTAGGTCACCTGGAATTTTCCTCTGATTATCCAGACAAGGTCATGCTTTAAATGAGACATTACACAATCAATGTTACAAAGTAACAACATTCTTGGCTAAAGTACAGACGCAAGGATTTAACCTAAGCAAGGATAAAAATTTTGCATGAAGATAAATAATTTCCTAGTTGTCTCAGTTATTAATTTAAATGGATCTCGCTCTTTCAGGTTTTTGGAGAGATGATAAGACCATAAAACCAAATGAAGTGGGAACAGGATTAGCTTCTTTGGCCCCTCAAACCTACTCCACCATTCAATAGGTTCCTGGCTGATCTGACATTTCTCATGCCCACCTTCTTGTTCTTCCCCTGTAACCATTGATTCCCCTACTGGTTAAGTATTTATCCATAGAACATAGAACATAGAAGAATACAGCGCAGTACAGGCCCTTTGGCCCTTGATGTTGCGCCGATCCAAGCCCACCTAACCTATACTAACCCACTATCCTCCATATACCTATCCAATGCCCGCTTAAATGCCCATAAAGAGGGAGAGTCCACCACTGCTACTGGCAGGGCATTCCATCTCACTTTTAAAAATACATAAGGTCTCTAACCCCCCTCCTCCCCGCCCCCATGGCAAGGAGTTGCAAAGACTCACAACCCTCTGAGAGAAGAGGTGGGTATAGCGGCTCAGTGATGTGTACAGCTGCCTCACGGCACAGCACCAGGGACCTGGGTTCGATTCCAGTCTCAGGTGACTGTGAGGAATTTTGCGCACTCTGCGTGGGTTTCTTCCAGATGCTCCGGTTTCCTCCCACAGTCCAAAGACGTGCAGGTTAGGTGAATTGGCCATGCTAAATGGCCCATAGTGCTCAGGATGTGCGGCCTAGATGGATTAGCCATGGAAACTGCAAGGTTACTGGGATGGGCTGAGTCTGGGTGGGATGCTCTTCGGATGGTCCAAATGACCTGCTTCCACATTGGAGGGATTCTATAATTCTAAAATCTCAGTCTTTGTGGTGCGCTTTTATTCTAAGATTATCCTCTTCCATGAGGGCAAAAACCTTTCAGCATTTACCATCAAGCCCTTTAAAAATCCTATACTGTTTCAATGAAATCCCCTCTCATTCTTTTAGGCTCCAATAATGAGTGTTCCAATCTGTTCAGCTTTCAACCAAATAACAATTCTTCCATCGCAGGGATCAAGAGAAATGGGGACTGCAGATGCTGGAGATCAGAGTTGAGAGTGTGGCACTGGAAAAGCATAGCAGGTCAGGCAGCATCCAGGGAGCAGGCGAGTCAATGTTTTGGACATAATGGGGGAACAGCCTTTCATAATTCCTGATGAAGGCCTTATTCCTGAAATGTTGACTCTACTGCTCTTCAGATGCTGCCTCCAAATAATCAGACCAAAACTGCCCTCAGCAAGAGGTTAATTTTGAAAAAAAGATTCCTTCTCTTGTGAATATTGTTCCTCCTGATCAAATTGGTTTCGATTTCAAACTGAGCCAACTGAGCCAGACTTTCTTGTCTCAAAAAAGAGAGAGTCTATTCATTACTAATCACAAGGAAAATAATCAAGTAACACATATATACATAAGTTAGGACTAAGACGTGAGCCCAAAACAAAAGGATTAAATGTAATAGGAATCAGACTCTGCGAAGAGTAAATAGTTGAACATTGCGGTTGTTACCAGTGATATTGATCCTTTTGAAATTAAAGTTAAAAATCACACAACACCAGATTATAATCCAACAGGTTTAATTGGAAGCACTAGCTTTCAGAGCACCGGACAACCACCTGATGAAGGAGTGGTGCTCTGAAAGCTAGTGCTTCCAATTAAACCTGTTGGACTATAACCTGGTGTTGTGTGATTTTTAACTTTGTACACCCCAGTCCAACACCGGCATCTCCAAATCATTTTGAGATTGTTATTATTACAAGTTGATTGAAATGTCTTTGTCCTGGGTTCCTTTGATAGCTGGCAGCCCTCAGACCTAGAGAGAATTTTCCACTCTTTTACCTGCAGTGCAGGAGTATTTTTTGGCTATTTTCAAAGCTATAACCTTCACAGCTCACCATGCCACACACCAGGCTGTTAGGCCACTAACACAACGCATCCACGCTCAACGCTTGTGTTCAACTCTATTTGTTGTATATTCCTGGAAGGGTAAAAAAACAAGCTTGTCTGAAGGAGAGGCGAAGGTGTTAGATAGTCCCCTTTAGTGATTGCTTCCTTTTTAAACATTCCATTCGAAGGCTCTTATACAGACGTAGCATTACATAGCCGCACACAAGGCTATGCTAGATAGTTACTGAATTTATATCAACAGTTGACTGTTGGCTGTAGCAGTCCTCATTTTAACATATAAATACAGATTGGAATTAAAAGTTCGATTTGTCCATAACTATTTTAGAGTGATGGCAAAATTTAGTAATGAAGTTGCATTTGATATCACATAGCTGTGAATGAGAATGAGATATAAATGTGCAGAAAGGGAGGTCTTGTGGTGCAATAATTTGAATCCCTGTCAATGAGCCAGACGTTCTAGATTCAAGTCCCATTCCACAACTTGATCCCAAAGGAATGTGTTCATAATGTCACTTAACAGGCTAACTTTTAACCTGTGAATCCTTCTAACATATGCCAGGGGTAAGAGCAGGATAGTTTCCTCGTCTTCCTTGTGATATACCATCACTTACTCCAGATTACAATGACATGATAAGACTGCATATTGCCACAAAAAGATTGACTCGCTTTTGCATTATCACACACCATCACTAACAGGTGCTGACCCCCGATGGATGGAGTGCAGTTCACCAGTAGCTGGACAATATTTCTGATTATTGGTTGGCTGATATATTTGAAGCTATAACAAAAAATAGAAATTGCTGGAAAAACCGAGCAGATCTGGCAGCATCCATGGAGAGAAAGAAGAGTTAACATTTTATGTCCAGTGACCATTTTTCAGGAGCTGTTATGTTGCTGTTGTAGGTGCACTGCTCTAGGATGTTGCTGTTCTTACTAAACTAAGTCAGTTGAAGTGGAGAAACCTGATGTTAAATAAACAATTATTCTTCTGCCAACTCTGTTTATTATTGTGGTTAACTATCCTTGAGGTTAAGGGTGGTCTACCGCCTCCCTTGCTAGTGAACTACCATCTATTCTGCAGAGAAGAAAGTCAGTCAGAATTTACTTACGAGAGAGGTTCTCAGATTCCCATTCTACTTGTCACATCATTATAACAGATCTTTTGTCAAGAACCATCTAAATTTAGATTTCAATAAGATCAATGACAGTGTCTTAATCCAGTTATATCCTAAAAGATTTCAAATAATTTTGTTAAGTATGACCTCTCCCTCTATAATTCTGTGCTGCTTTTGATTTATTGCCTTTCAACTTCCTAGATTCTTAAGAATCTTTCCTTACATTTTACTCAAATATTTGCTACAATCTAGGGGTCGAGGTTATGGCTTATGCCTGCAAGAGTATTGCTTCTCACCAGTGTCTGAATAGTTTAACTAGATTCTCACCACATTCCCTAAAACTGAAAACCCAGCAGAGACAAAATAAGCAGCGGTACCCATTCATTTCTTGATCGATCAAACTCACTGTCAGAGGGGCATCAAACAGGCAATACTTCCACAGCCTTTGATTTGGTTGTTGGACATTGAAATATATGCTCATGAAATGTGTAAATAGAGGATCCACATGGCAGCCAGTACTGCATTTCTGCTTTGTTCTTGGGATATATTCCCAACAAAGCCGGCATTCCTTGCCCATTCCTAATATCCCTGGAGAAGATAGTCATCAGTCAACTTCTTAAACTGCTCCAGTCCATCTTGGTGTAGGTGCACCACAGGGAGTGAATTCCAGAATTTTGACACAGTGACGCTGAAGGAATGGCAATATATCTCCAAGATGGTGATTGATCTGAAGGGGAACTTGAGGTGGTGTATCTGCTGCCCTTGTACACGTGGTTACAAGTTTGACAATTGCTGGTGAAGGAACTTTGCCAATCTTTTGCACTGTAATTTGTAGATGGTATAGACTGCAGCCACTGTACACCAGTGGAGGAAAGAGTGAATGTTTAAGCTGGGGAATTGAACATTGATTAAGCAGGTTGCTTGGTCCTTTATGATGTCGAGGTCTTGAGTGTTGTTTGACCTGCACTCGAACAGACAGGTAGATGGTATTTCATCACACTCCTGAATTGTGCCTTCCAAATTGTGGATAGACTTTGAGGAGTCAGGAGTTACTCACCTCAGAATTCCCAAACTCTGCCCTGTTCTTATAGCCAGTGTTTGTACAATGGTCCAATTCACTTACTGTTCTGTTGAAACACCCAAGATGTTGTTGGTGGAAGATTCAGCGCTGGCAATGTCTAAAGAAGACTAGCTTTTTTTCTCATTTAATGTGTCAGTACTTTTATAAATTATGCTTTTGATGCCCTCTGCTTGCTTCAAGATCAATTTTTCCTTCTCGGGCTGAAAGGTGATTCCGATGGTCTATTACTGTATTCACCATCAAAACAGACTGGGCCCCTCTCAGACTCTTCACAGAGAGTGCTGTGTAGACAGGAGAAACAATATTCCAAATGATGCAGCCAACCTGGGAATATCCTTTAAGGGCAACAGCAGAAAGCATGGAAATTAATACAATGCGTTTAAAGAAACTTCTCCAGCTCTTGCATAGCATTTGTTATTTTTACTGTCCCTTTTGTCATTTAGTATTACTTAAATTGGTAAATTAAAAGTGAAATGATACTTAAATAGTATTTTCAAGTTTTAATGTCATTGTTATTTCATTAACAATCTAATTGTAATTAGTTTAACTTATCTATTTTAACATTCAATGTTATTTAATGATTCCTAGTGAGTCAGTGTGTGAGTGAGACAAGTGGGCAAGGTAAGGAGTGAGATAAATGGTTAAGGAAATAGGGTGGAGAGGAGGCAGGTGCATAAAGTTAAAATTGCCACAGTCTTATCTGACCACAGAACTGCTATCTCACGGCAGAGGCAACTGATGGTTTCAACTGGGGGTCACCACACTTGTTGAGAAGGAGAGTCTATCAACCTCAGCTGGTAAGGGAATTGCTTGTTAATGTCAATCCGGACAGCAGACCGATCATCCAGGTAACTGAGTTAACTATAGGCGAGTAGGGCTGTCGTGTTTTGGGTGAGTAGAGCTGGAGGGTTTTATGTGACTAGGGGTTTCGGATTTCAGGTGACTAGGGTGATACAGTTTTGGGTGAGAAGGGCTGGAGGCTTTCAGGTGAATAGGGCTGTAGGGTTTCGGCTTAGTAGGGCTGTGGGGTGTCAGGTGAAAAGGACTGTAGGGTTTTGAGTGAGTAGGGCTGCAGGGTTTTGGGTGAGTAGGCTTGTAGGGTCTCAGGTGACTAGGGCTATAGGGTTTTGGGTGAGTAGGGCTATATGTTTGCGGGTGAGTAGGGCTGTAGGTTTTCAGGTGAGTAGAGCTGTAGGGTTTCAGGTGAGTAGGACTGTAGGGTTTCAGGTGAGTAGAGCTGTAGGGTTTCAGGTGAGTAGGACTGTAGGGTTTCGGGTTAGTAGAGCTGTGGGATCTCAGGTGAGTAGGGCCGTAGGGTTTTGGGTGAGTAGGGCTGCAGAGTTTCAGGTGAGTTGGGCTGTAGAGTTTTGGGTGAGTAGGACTGTAGGGTTTTGGGTGAGTAGGGCTGTAGAGTCTCAGGTGAGTAGGCCTGCAGGGTTTTGGGTGAGTAGGGCTGTAGGGTTTTGGGTGAGTAGGGATGTAGGGTTTCAGGTGAGTAGAGCTGTAGAGCTTTGGGTGAGTAGGTCTGCAGGGTTTTGGGTGAGTAGGGCTGTAGGGTTTGTGGTAAGTAGCGCTGTAGGTATTTGGGTGAGTAGGGCTGTAGGGTTTGGGGTGAGTAGGGCTGTAGGGCTGTAGAGTTTTGTGTGAGTAGGGCTGTAGGGTTTTGGGGAGTAGGGCTGTAGGTTTTGGGTGAATAGGGCTATAGTGTTTGGGGTGAGTAGGTCTGTCGGGTTTCAGCTAAATTGGCCCGTAGGGTTTGGGGAGAGTAGGGCTGCAGAGTTTGGGGTGAGTAGGGCTGTAGGGTCTTGGGTGATTCGGGCTGTCGTGTTTTGGGTAAGTAGGGCTGTAGGGTCTCAGGTGAGTAGGGCTGTAGGGTTTTGGGGAGTAGGGCTGTAGGTTTTGGGTGAATAGGGCTATAGTGTTTGGGGTGAGTAGGTCTGTCGGGTTTCAGCTAAATTGGCCCGTAGGGTTTGGGGAGAGTGTGGGGCTGCAGAGTTTGGGGTGAGTAGGGCTGTAGGGTCTTGGGTGAGTAGGGCTGTAGTGTTTTGGGTAAGTAGGGCTGTAGGGTCTCAGGTGAGTAGGGCTGTAGGGTTTGAGTTGAGTAGGGCTGTAGCGTATTGGGTGAGTAGGTCTGTAGGGCTTTGGGTGAGTAGGGCTGTAGGGTTTCGGGAAGGTAGGGCTGTAGGGTTTCGGGAAGGTAGGGCTGTAGAGTCTCAGGTGGGTAGGGCTGTAGGGTTTCAGGTGAGTATGGTTGTATGGCTTTGGGTGAGCATGGCGGTAGGGTTTTGAGTGAGCAGGGCTGTAGGGTCTCCGTTGAGTCGGGTTGTATGGTTTTGGGTGAGTAGTAATGTGGTGTTTTGGGCGAGTAGGGCTGTAGAGTCTGGGGGGGGCGGTAGGGCTGTAGGGTTTCAGGTGAGTAGGGCTGTAGTGTTTGGGCTGAGTGGGGCTGTTGGGTTTTGGGTGAGTAGGGCTGCAGGGTTTTGGAGAGTAGGGCTTTAGGTTTTAGGGGAGTAGGGCTGTCGGGTTTTGGGTGAGTAGGTCTGTCGGGTTTCAGGTGAATTAGGCCGCAGGATTTGGGGTGAGTAGGGCTGCATGGTTTTGGGTGAGTAGGGCTGTAGGGTATTGGATGAATAGGTCTGCAGTACCTTGGGTGAGTAGGGCTGGAGGTTTTCAGGTGAGTAGGGTTGTAGCGTTTTGGGTGAGTAGGGATGTATGGTTTTGGGTGTATAGGGCTGTAGGCGTTTGGGTGAGTATGGCTGTAGGGTTTGTGGTGAGTAGGTCTGTAGGGGTTTGGGTGAGGAGGGTTGGAGGGTCTCGGATGAGGAGAAATGTAGAGTTTTGGATTAGTTGGGCTGGAAGCTTTCAGTTGAGTAGGGCTGTAGGGATTTGGGAGAGTAGGGCTGTACGGTTTTCGGTGAGTAGGGCTGTAGGGTTTAGGGTGAGTAGGGCTGTAGAGTTTTGGGTGGGTAGGGCTGTTGGGTTTTGGGTGAGTAGGGCTGTAGTGTTTCAGGTGAGTAGGGCTGGAGAGCTTTGGGTGAGCAGGGCTGTAGGGTTTCGGGAAGGTAGGGCTGTAGGGCTGTGGGGTTTTGGGTGAATAAGGCTGTAGAGTTTGGGGGGAGTAGGGCTGTGGGGTTTTGGATGAGTAGAGCTGTAGGGATTTGTGTGAGTAGGGCTGTAGGGTATTGGGTGAGTAGGTCTGCAGTGCCTTGGGTGAGTAGGCCTGTACGTTTTCAGGTGAGTAGGGCTGTATGATTTTGGGAGAGGAGGGCTGGAGGGTCTCGGATGAGGAAAAATGTTGGGTATTAGATTAGTAAGGCTGGAAGTGTTCAGGTGAGTAGGGCTGTAGGGTTTTGGGTGAGTAGGGCTGTAGGGTGTTGGGTGAATAGGACTGTATGGATTCGGGTGAGTAGGGCTGTGGGGTTCGGGTGATTAGGGCTGTAGGGTTTCAGGTGAGTAGGGCTGTAGGGTTTCGGGTGAGTA
Source organism: Chiloscyllium plagiosum (assembly GCF_004010195.1). Taxonomy (NCBI): domain Eukaryota; kingdom Metazoa; phylum Chordata; class Chondrichthyes; order Orectolobiformes; family Hemiscylliidae; genus Chiloscyllium; species Chiloscyllium plagiosum. The sequence continues at coordinate 64,122,240 of NC_057724.1, forward strand.
GGGCTGTAGGGTTTCGGGTGAGTAGGGCTGTTGGGTTTCGGGTGATTAGAGCTGTAGGTTTTGGAGTGAGTAGGGCTGTAGGGTCACATATTTGGTCACATATTTTCACAGAGAAACAAAGCTCAGAGAAGTGGAGCTAGAGCTGAAATTTAAAATGCATTTGAATGTTATGAGGGACAGCAATGTTCAATATCATGATTAAAAATCAAAGAATCAAATCTGGAGTTGGATTGAAAAATATACAAAGATTTAACTTTCAGAAGCACCACCTATTTTGAAAAAGTCTGACATCTTGCTCCTTCTTCACTCTGTAATATTAGGCACAACCTCTTCAAATGGAGTCACAGATTATTTCAGTAACATTGAGAAAGTAAAAACATAATCGGGTAATTTTTGAAAGCGTACAAATCAAATCTATGTGATATTCCACCAAATGCAAATAGCTAAATCTCCGCTGATCATCCCACCATGAATCAACAGTTTCAAAGAACTGACACTGGACCTGAAACTTTAACTCTGCTCTCTTTCCATAGATGCTGCCTGACCTGCTGAGTTTTTGTAGCACTTTCTGTTTTTGTTTCTGATTTCCAGCACTGCAGTTCTTTGCATGTTTTTAAAAATGTAATTAATATTGCCACTTTACCTTATTCCCACAAGCAACTTGATTAACACCCTTGCATTTCATTTTCTGTTCACTTTATTAGGAATATCAGTCCAGGTAATGGGTGGCGATGAAGACCTTCTTCAAAGAGTGAAAACTAAAGCTAGAAGACACATTGCTTCAATGTAACTGGTCACTGCCAGTTTAAAAGTAACATGGACAGAGGTACATGACTAATTAATGATTGATGCAGAGAAACATCATAGGATTCCTACAGTGCAGAAACAGGCCACTCAGATGATACCAACCCTCTGAAGAGCACCCCACCCAAACCCATCCCATGCCTATAACCTTGCATTTCCCACAGTTAATCCACCTAGTCTGCAAGTCCCTGGACACTATGGGCAAGTTAGCCAATCCACCTAACCTGCACATCTTCAGACTGTGGGAGGAAACCCACACACACTCCACAAAGACATTCACCTGAGGGTGGAATCAAACTTGGGTCCTTGGTGTTGTGAAGGAGTAGTGCTAATGTCTGAGCCACCATGGTGTTGAGGAGGGAGATTAGTTATTTATAAAACAGAGAGGGGAAGACTAAAAATCATTGAAACACTTTAATTATAACCTATCATTTGAACATTAGTCATAGTTCATCATTCTACATGCATAAATGTTGTATTTCTATGGGATAAAGTGAACCTTAATTGGGGTGAGTTTTTTTTTAAATGAATCACACCAACTTAAGAGTGCATAACTGTGACTCATTGTTTTGAGATATCTACCTCTGTCATTAATCCACTTCCTTCATGGTTTGATTCATTCTTAAAATCCTTTCCAATAGGTTATACAGGCTTTTCCCAGCTAAATAAATGAATTCTCCACTTAGGTTTCTTTATTAATCATGCACTGTGTAAACATGATACAACAAAGTTTTGCCTTTGTTAGTTATTTATAGTTCTTAATTCATTGAGCCTGGAGGTCTGAGAGAAGACACTAGTACAACAGTGAGCTGATTATTTTGGGAATGATTCATTATTTTCATTGTTTCGGTCTGGCTTTCAGCATGGGCAAACTGAGTTCATCTAATACCTCACTTTCCTCACTTATTCCTCACTTGAGTTTATTTTGTTATCCTTGGACTTCACCAAGTTGTTTGTTTAAATTGCTGAATTACAAATACTTGAGAGTAAGTAGTTTAATTGCAGTCTTTAACTGCTTTGTTCATAGTTCATGCTTTCGATTTAAATAAGTGCTGTCTGTCTGGTGAGATGCTCGGCAGAGGGTTGGTGTGATCTACACTGTAGGGATCCTATGATGAACTCCTTTCGCTTCACTGCATCAATCATTAATTAGGTCATGTACCTCTGTCCATGTTACTTTTAAAATGGCAGTGACCAGGTACATTGAAGCAATGTGTCTTGTGAAGATGAGTTTCAATTTGTCTAATCTTTCCTGGGCAACTACTTAGTTTCTAGATATCCGGTAATTGCTCGTTGGATGTTTTACCTTCTGTGCAATTTCTACAAAAGCTGGCTGTGTCAATAATTCCAAATAGTCCCCTTGTTCAATTCCAATCTATACTGCTGCAACAATTATCTCCTTACCTAGGTGTGTGTTGCATTGAATAGGTTAACTCAGGACGCTCATTTGAATTGAGGCAAAGAAGCAGGCAAAGAGTTCCATTTCACCAGATTAACATCAATGATCTGTCATGCTTGTTATTCAAAACCTAGAACTGGGACATAAGAATTAATACGAGGGTAACTTTCTTCTCCAAGATACTGAAAGAAGTTTTCGGATGGGTGATATGCTCAGACCCATTTACAGAAAAAATGAAGAGGGCTAAAAGGCACACAAACCACAATATGCAATCACTCAGGGTCTGTTTGATACAATGCAACATCTTCCTCAATCTTTACACCAGCGAAATATTTTCCTGTCTATGTCCAAACTCACACTAAGGAGAAAGTGAGGGCTGCAGATGCTGGAGATCAGAGCCGAGAGTGTGGTGCTGGAAAAGCACAGCAGGTCAGGCAGCATCCGAGGAAAGGAGAGTCGATGTTTCAAGGAGGAGCTCTTCAGTAGGAATGAGGACTCACACTAAGCCCCGATCAATCTCATCCCTATGACTGCTGACCTATTAGCTTTGGGTTAAGCAATATCTCTGTTTTAAAATTCTCTTCCTTGTTTTTAAGGTCCTTCATGGCCTCATTCCAATCCTGCAGCTCCACAACCTTTCAAGATATACACATTCCTCTTGAGGACCCCCAGTTTTTAACTCCCACATCACTGGTGACCATACTTTCAGCTATCAAGGCTCAAGAAATTTATGCCCTAAACCTCTTAGATTAGATTCTATACAGAATGGAAACAGGCCCTTCGACCCAACAAATCCACATCGACCCTTCGAAGAGTAACCTATCCAGACCCATTCTTCTCCCCTACGTTTATCCCTGAGTAGTGCACCTAACATAACAAACAATTTAACATGGCCAATTCACCTGGCCTGCATATCTTTAGACTGTGAAAGGAAACCGGAGCAAACTCACGCAGACATGGGGAAACTCCACACAGACAGGCAGGAATCAAACCCTGGCATTGTGAGGCAGCAGTGCTAACCACTGAGCCACCATTCCACTTGGGCTCTCTAAATTGATCTTCCTTTCATAGATTCCTTCATACTGATATTTTTGATACTAGAACCTCCCTTTAGGTAGCCAGTTTCAAACTGTTGATATTATTCTTGTGAAACAGCGGAGACATTTTTCTGTCTTAAAGGCAAGCAAGCAATTGTTATTGTTTTCATTTTGACTGCTAGTGGAGGATGCAACAATCCTCCTGTGATCCGTGTGTGATTCAAAATCATAATGTGCATTATGTAGAGTAGGCACCTCATGGCTGTGGCAGATTCTAGGAGTTCTTTTTAAGCTGAATCTAACCACAGAAGGATGACTGAAGACAGAAGAGAGTGTGTACAAATGTATTCTAACACAGCTCTCCACTGGAGGTGTGAATATCCTCTCGACACATGCTCAGGAGTTTGTGGGCAGACAGGAGGCTGGAAGAACACAGCAAGACGGGCAGCATCAGGAGGTGGAGAGGTCGACGTTTTGGGTGTAACCCTTCTTCAGGACTTTGGATTCCAGCGTCTGCAGGATTTTTGTCTCTAAAGAAATTTGTGGGAGCAGAGGCACATGGAAGAGTGTGGGCATTAAGGATAAGTGCAAGGATGGTCTGTTTTGTTTGATATGAACATGATTTAATACATAAATGTTTGGATTGTGTGTTTTTTTTGGAGGGTTTTATGTTGTGATGGTCTGTGTCGAGGGAAAGGTAAGATGTGTGTGGCTGTTTGTGAATGAGGAAATGGGGTTGAGGATGCTGGAGCTGCATATTATCACCATGTCTTCACATACAGCCTGAAGAGAAAACAGTTGTCTAGGTCACAGCTGCCTCCTGCTCTCAGCTTTTTTTTTTAGATTAGATTACATTAGATTAGATTACATTACAGTGTGGAAACAGACCCTTCAGCCCAACAAGTCCACACCGACCCGCCGAAGCGCAACCCACCCATACCCCTACAGTTACCCCTTACCTAACACTACGGGCAATTTAGCATGGCCAATTCACCTGACCTGCACATCTTTGGACTGTGGGAGGAAACCAGGGCACCCGGAGGAAACTCACGCAGACACAGGGAGAATGCGCGGAGAACGTGCAAACTCCACACAGTCAGTCGCCTGAGGCGGGAATTGAACCCAGGTCTCTGGCACTGTGAGGCAGCAGTGCTAACCACTGTGCCACCGTACCGCCCACAAGCTTCTTGCTTGTGATTGCTCATAGCTGGGGGCGAGGACAGTTCCCACATGATGGTGGAGTCGTGTAACACGCAGCAGGTCACAGGACTAGAAATGCACTCAGAGTCAGCTTCTGTAGTCAGGGACCCTTCAGAGCAGTGAGTCAGTGGCAGTGTGGGGTGGGGTGGTAGTGTAATGTCACATGATTAATAACTCAGAATCCCCCATTCCCTGGAGACAAGGGTCCAAATCCTACCTTAGTCACTGGTAAAATCTGGATTTGGTAAAAATCTGAAGTTAAAAACCAGTCTAATGGCTGCCAAGTAACTATTATCATTTTCAAAAGTTGATTCACAAATGCCCTTAATGGAATGGAATCCACCATCTTTACCTGGTCTGGCCTATGTGTGACTCCAGATCCACTACCCTCTCAACAGACTGAGCAAACCACTCAGTGAGGGCAATAAGGGATTGGCATTAAACGCTGGACCAGCCAGCAATGCCCATATCCCATGAATAAGAAAAAAATGTTGTTGCTATTTGCAAGTGCAGTATCACATTTAATGAGGCATCAGAGTTTTCACTGTTTTGCACATGTGGCTTGTGCACAAACAGTGATATGAGCCGTGCTGTGGATGGATAGCTGTTTTAAACCCAAAATGTGGTTAGTTTGCCACAGTGGTTTACCCACAACTGGTACAGCGGACTGCCACAGGATGAATGCATTCGTGATTGAAACAAAGCACAGGCACAGTCAATGACTCATTGTCTATTGTCATACACCAGCTACATGCTCCACATCCTAGCAACAGGGAATAAAATAAAATTCTCTCTCTTTGATTAGACAGCAATCTGCAGGGTCTTGCTATAATCTTCAATCTAAAAGGACCCCGCTGCATGACTTTTTCAAAGACCGCAATACCCCCTCCCACATGGCCGGCGATGCCCTGCAGCACATCTCCTCCATTTCCAGCACCTCTGCCCTTGAACCCCATCCCTCCCAACGGAACAAGGGCAGAACTCTCTTGCTCCTCACCTTCCAACCCACCAATCTCCAGATACATTGCATCATCCTTCACCACTTCCGCCACCTACAAACAGACCCCACCACCAGACATATATTTCCCTCCCCACCCCTATCAGTGTCTCAGAGAGACCATTCCCTCTACGACTCCCTTGTCATATTCACCCCACCCCCACCAGCTCACACCCCATGCTTGGCACTTTCCCACTGCAAAAAGTGCAAAACGTGCACTTACACTTCCCACCTCATCACCATCCATGGCCCCAAATGATCCTTACACATCCAATAGAAATTTACCTGTATTTCCACAAATGTCATCTACTGTATCTGTTGCATCCGATGTGGTCGCCTGTACAATGGGAAGACAGGACGCCAACTTGCAAATCATTTCGGAGAACATCTCTGGGACACCCACACCAACCAACCCCACCACCCTGTGGCTGAGCACTTCAACTCCCCTTCCCACTCTGCCAAGGACATGCAGGTCCTGGGCCTCCTCCATCACCAAACCCTAACCACACAACGTCTGGAGGAAGAATGTCTCATCTTCTGCCTTAGGACCCTGCAACCTCATGGAATTAATGTTGATTTCATCAATTTCCTCATTTCCCTTCTCCCCAATCTTATCCTAGTCCCAAGCCTCCAACTCTGCACTGCCCATTTGACCTGTCCGTCTTTCCCATTTATGTGCTCCACCCTCCTCTCTGATCTATCACTTTCTCCCCCACCTTCATCTACCTATTGCTTTCTCAGCTACCTTCCCGTCAGCCCCATCCCTCTCTCATTTATCTCTCAGCTCCCCCAACCCACAAGCCTCATTCATAATGAAGGTCTTATGCTCTAAATGTCAATTCTCCTGCTCTTTGGATGCTGCCTGACCTGCTGTGCTTTTCTAGCACCACACTCTCGACTCTGATCGCCAGCATCTGCAGTCCTCACTTTCTCCCACTGCATGACAGTTCATAGCTTTGGAAATCGACAGAACCACCAAGAATGCTCTGATGTTGCACCTGTAGCTGAAGCAAATAGCAGATTTCAATGTTGACCTCCTTAGTGAGGCAGAGATCTCACAAACATTGATTGTTGTTGATGACCTGAACACCATGTGTGAATTTGCCTTCCTGCTGAAAGCCCTAATCCTCCTTCCATTTCACCTCTTCCTTCTTCTCGAAAATTATCCTGTTCTGTTTAATCTCTGTTCATTCCCTCAGTCATGCTTAATCCCAGGAGAGGAGTCCTTCGACATCTACCACACCACTCCTGCAACTTTCAGCACTGCTGCAAAGCACCAAAACCTGCAGAATTGCAACACAGCCTGAAAATAAAATCAAGCAGCAACTCACCTGTAAGCAGTAAATGAGTCCTACCACTGGTGATAGGTTCTTCATGCTGTTCAACACTTGTTCACCTTTACCCAAGAGTTTGTTAAGAGAAGGTGTTGGTTTAAATGTTGTGCTCCAAGACAGCATTACTGGTGTCTGATCTTTGCAGTACACCCATTAACATCATTATCTGACTGACCTTGCTTCACTCCCAGTGAGCATGCATTCCATGTGACGTGGCTGCAACATCTTTCGCCAAGATCTAATTCAATGTGCTTTACCTCAGAATTATCAGGAACGTCACAGGAACACAATTCCTTATTGCTGCTCATAGCTACCAAACAAATGGGAATTACGCTTGACAAGTATCAACTATAACAGTACAGGTGATGTTGAAGATGTTGATTACACTTCTCCTTTGATATCTTATTTTAAATGATAAGGCGCTGACATCAAATAAAATGATCAACATTACAATGAGAAACAACAATGCACTGATGTGCAGCATGGGACTCAGTACCTACAATGTAAAGATAAATGAGCATTTTAACTAAGACTTCAGTCCAGATGTAGCACGCTATCTAAAACACCTCCAGATGCTGACTGACTTGCTGTGGGCTTTCAACTGGATCTGTTCTTACTTGCCAAATAAATTCTCTTCTGCCAAAGCCACCTCCCGATTTAACATGGATGTATTAGACTGAAGCAGCATTTTTCAGTTTGTTGGCCCTTCCTTCATTTCAGAGATTCTTTTCAGTTTGGGCTCAGTCTAAACACAGAACATAGGCATCACTGTTTTTAAAAAATGCAACAGCTTCATCATTATAACTTAATAATTACTGCAGAAGACATCACTCAGGGATAAGACCCTACTCTGGAAACATACGATTCCTTTACATTTTTTCTGGGTTTAGCCCTGAAGTATTTCCTTATGAAAAAGATCTGTTGTTGGCAGATGAGGAAGATTACAATTGTCTCTGGGGGTTTCCTTCTGCTTTAAGTAAAAATTGAATACAGTCAGTGTACGTCTTTGGGATACATTAACATAGAGGCTACTAATTAAATAGTTAAACATCACACAACACAAAGTTATAGTCCAACAGGTTTACTTGGAAGTGTCAGCTTTCGGAGCTCTGTTCCCATCGACCACCTGATGAAGGAGTGGCGCTCCAAAAGCTAGTGCTTCAAAATAAACCTGTTGGACTATAATCTGATGTTGGCTGATTTTTAACTTTGTACACCCCAGTCCAACACCAGCATCTCCAAATTATGACTAATTAAATAATTGTTATTAATACAGAGAACTGAGCTAATAATCTAGAGAGCATGAGTTCAAAACATATTATAGCAAATTGAGAATTTGAATTCTGCCTTTTCTGTAATCTGAGAAGTTAAAATGAAAACTGGGATTTGTGCTGTGTTTTGTGCTTCTAATAAATGCAGCGATGACATACCACATTCTCTGACTGAACAGGAGTTCTTTTCTCATGCTGCTATATTGTCTACTCTCACACTTATATCTTCTTACTTTGTGTAATTTCACTTTCTCTGTAACCACGCCTAAACTTGACTGGGAGCACAACATCATCCAGTAAATAGTCATCAGGCACACACAGTCAAAAACTGATCAATCAAACACTAAAATCTACATTTCCGTATTGCTAGAGGGGATCTCTGGTTTAGCTAAGTCGGTAATGGTATCCCAATTCTGTAAGTTGTACTCCTGAATTCAGCAACTGCCATTTTGCCAGGAGCAGACTGTATTTTCACATTGACAACTCCACAGCAATGTGGTTGACCTTTAACTACACTCTAAAATGGCCTAGCAAGTCCATTCTTGCCTTGCCAGAAATGCCCACGTCCCGTGAAAGAAGCAATACGTCTTGACAATGTCTGAGGTGAGATGACAGATTTTGTTAGAAAAGCTGAAGTTATCTTGAGAATGTGACTTAAAAGGAGTTCTGGGATTTACATATTAACAAACCGAAACTAGCAAAACTATTCTAAAAGATGAAAGGCTTAATCCAAGTTTGTTTAATATACTTCAGCCACATGACACTGTAACCTTTTGCTATAAATTCTGTGCCTCATGCTCCTTCTCCACAACCATCTGATGAGGAGCAGCGCTCAGAAAGCTAGTGTCTCCAAATAAACCTGTTGGACTATAACCTTGTATTGTGTGAATTTTAACAGAATTTATAGGCAGAGGGATCAAAAGATCATACAAATGGTGTGCGTTGAGTGCCAATAGGCTGAATAACAAGTCTTTGCAGGTGATCGAAAGTATCAGACGGTGTGAGTAAAGTCTCAACAGTTGAAAAGCAAGTGAAGGAATGATCTATAACCCAAATAATTGAGCCTGAGAGACAATTACAAAAAATTAATTATAACGTAGTGCTGGAGACAGACCAAATGGCTGGGGTAACATGAAGGTATAAGAGTTACATGCCAAGGGTCTAACCAAACTAACAAGTAATCCAAAATTGTACAAATTAATTCAGATGGAGAGATCATAACACACCATCTGATACTCTTGATCACCTGCAGAGACTTATTATTCAGCCGGTCAACACTCCACTCACACCATTTGTCTGATCTTTTGACCTCTCTGCCTATAAATTCTGTGCCTATGTGCTTCTCTGCACTTCACCTGATAAAGGAGCAGTGCTCTGAAAGCTTGCGATTTCAAATAAACCTGTTGGACTATAATCTGGTGTTGTGTGACTTCTGACCTTTATTCAAAAAAGGATACAAGCAAAAACTGGGAAACTAGACACCAGTTAGTTTGACCTCTATAGTGGGAAAGTTGCTGGAGTCAATAATAAAGGTGGAGCATACTGAACAATTGGAAAAAAAACAAAGTTCAAGTCACCAGTGTCAGCAAGGTCTCATGAAGAGTAAGAATAAACTAGCTGCAGTTGTTTGAGGAAGTAACCAGCAAGGTAGATAATGGGTATCTTTTGAATGTGGTATATCTAAACTTCAAGAATGCATTTAACAAGGTGCCACATAAAAGACTCATCCTGAAGATTAGATCCTAGGGGGCTAAGGGTAGAGTTTTGGTTTGGATATTAGCTGACTGACAGAAAGCAGAGGATTGGGATAACTGGGTTCTTCTCTGGATGGTGAACTGTAACTAGTGGAGTGCTGCAGGGTTCAGTTCTTGGACCTCAACTACTTACAATCCGTATAAATGATCTGCAAACAGGGATAGAGTGTAATGTAGCAAAGTTAGCAGATGATACTAAAATAGGTGGGCATTGGTGAGAAGATAAGGAGATTACAGATGAATATTGAAAGGCTAGGGGAATAGACCAGGACCTGGCAGATGGAGTTTAATGTGGATAATGTGGAAAAATAAAAGGGAAAATTATTATTTAAATGGGAAGGAGATTCAAAATGTGTCAGTGCAAAGAGATCTGGGCATCTTTGTGCATCAATGGTGGATAGTGGGTAAACAATCGGAACATGTAATAAGAAAGGCAAATGGAATCCAGGCATTCATTGCAAAAGGACTGGATTATAAAAGTAAAGAAGTGTTGTTACAATTATATAAAGCATTGGTGAGACTACGCCTGGAATATTGTGTCCAGTTTTCATCTCCTTAATTGAGGAAGGATGTGATGGCAGTTCAGAAGAGGTTCACCAGATTGATTCCCAGGATGAAAGGACTGTCGTATGAGGCGCTTGTACTCACTGGAGTTCAGAAGAATAAGTAGGGATCTGATTGAGGTCTATAAAATGCTGAAGGGGATTGATAGGGCAGATCTTAAACAATGATCCCCCTTTGACACAGTCTTGAACAAGAAGGCACAGATAGAGAATGAGAGGAGATACGTTCAAAGCTGAGATGAGACTAAACTATTTCTCTCAGAGAGTTGTGAATCCCAGATTGCAGTGGATGCAGAGTTAATCAAGAGATTCAAGAATTAAATAGATATCTTTCTAATTAAAAGTGGGATAAAGGGCCATGGGGAGCAGGCAGGAGAGTGGAATGAGACCAGGATAAAATCAACCATCATCATGTTAAATAATGGAGTGCGCCCAAAGGACTGATGTGCCTTCTCCCATTCTAATTTCCGATGTTCCTTTGTTTCATTCCTATGAAAATGGCAATACATGTAAATAAGATAGTCAAGGAGGCATATGGCATTCTTGTCTTCATTGGTCAGGGCATAGAGTACAAAAATTGGCAAATCACATTACAATGGCATTGAACTCTAGTTAGACCATATTTTGCATGTTGTGTTCAGTTCTGGCCACCACACTACCAGAAGGATGTGGAGACATGGGAGAGGGTACAGAAACGGTTTACCAGGATGTTGCCTGGTTTGGAAGGTATTAGCTAGGATGAGAGATTGGATAAATTTTGTTTGTTTTCACTTGAACGTCGAAGGCATGAGGAGCAACCTGATAGAGATTTACAAAATTATGAGAGATGTGGATAGAATGGATAGTCAGAGTCTTTTTCCCAGGGGAGAAATGTCAATTAGCAGGAGACATAGGTTTAAGATTAGATTCCCTACAGTACAGAAACAGGCCCTTTGGCCCAACAAGTCCACACTGACCCTCCAAAGAGTAACCCACCCAGACCCATTCCCCTACTCATGCATCTATCACTATGGGCAATTTAGCATGGCCAATTCACCTAGCCGGCATATCTTTGGATTGTGGGAGGAAACCCACGCAGACACAGGGAGAATGTGCAAATTCCATGCAGACAGTTGCCCGAGGCTGGAATCGAATCTGGGACCCTGGTGCTGCGAGGCAGCAGAGCTAACCACTGAGCCACTGTGCTTATAGGTGTAAGCTTAAAACCTGTGAGAGGCAGGTTTTACACACAAGGTGGTAAATGCCTGGAATGCGCTGCCAGGGAGGTGGTAGAGGCTGATACAATAGCAACGTTTAAGAGACATCTTGACAGATCTATGAATGAGCAGGGAATAGAGGGTTATGGGCAGTGTAGAGGAAAAAGGCTTTTAGTTGAGAAAGGCATCGGGGTCAGTGCAGTCTTGATGGGCTGAAGGGCCAGTGCCTGTGCCTGTGATTTGTTGTCTTTGTTGTATATGAGCATTGTTAGTGATATTACTAAGATCTATGAATATAAGGTTGTGGTCCAATTTGATCAGCTTGATGAGACAGATGATGAATATCATGGTCTCTCAATGGGAAAGGAAATGTATTCTTAGAGTCACTGACTTCAAAGTATCCCAATCTGCTCACTATCACTTTGCATATTTATCCATTCAGATAAGCATTGGTACTGAGCAACCACTTGATTTCCTTTGGTCCTGACAGAGATGATTTCCTTCATGCTCGTAATTTGATGAGTTTAATGGGAACCTAATTTTCAACTTTCAGGCTTGATTCCCTTGTGTATCTTCACTTGCCATGGTACAATTTAGCTGTTTTGAGATTTCTTCCACTTTTGCCCTGATGTCCTTGTCAGGAATAGAGATCACATCAGCAGCCAAGTACAGCTAACAGTGAAAAGAAAAAGACACCTTCTGTTCTAAATTCTGTGACTTCTGTCTTCCTATTGGCCCCTGGTGCAGTAGAATCAAAAGGGTAATGTCTGCCCTTCTCCATTTGTAAGAGGAAAGAGCCGTTCATTAAAAGACATTGCTCACTAAGATCTCTTGTAGGAGCTTTGTGGCCATACCTTGAAACTCCTTTATTTCTGATACTGAAAAAAATCTTCTCTTGTGTTTGATTGTGCCTCCTCAAGTGAGAGTTTCTGAGCTGCTGAATGCGAGAGTGTGGGTCAAGGGGTGATGGTTGTCAGATGTAGAGGAGACTGCAAAGTCTTTTTGTTCAGTGTTACAAGCAGACCCCAGACAAGGTTCCCCAAGGTACAGTAATACAGTCCCACACCAATATCCCAAACTATCAAATTCCCAGGTGAAGATGGTGATCTGACTCCCCTTGATTGACTGCAGAAAGATTAATTTACAGAGGATTCCCCTCTCTTGTGAATACCAGGTGCCAATTTAACCAGGCTGTTTTGAGTTAACAAAAGCATGAGTTTGTTAGTTACTAATCACAAGAAAAGAATAATAATTCAGCATACTTACAGCCAAATTCAAAATGAGAATTCAGTCCAAAAAAAGATAAAAGTCAAAAGATATGATGGTCAGTCTCTGGGCCACGAGTGAGGTGTAGATAATGAAATATTGATCGTTGAGCTGTGAATCCTGAGTTTCTTGGCTTTGCAGGTTCATGGAGTCATAGAGTCATAGAGATGTACAGCACAGAAACAGACCCTTCGGTCCAACTCATCCATGCCAACCAGATATCCCAACCCAATTTGGTCCCACCTGCTAGCACCCGGCCCATATCCCTCCAAACCCTTCTTATTCATATACCCATCCAGATGACTTTTAAATGTTGCAATTGTATCAGCCTCCACCACTTCCTCTGGCAGCTCATTCCATACACATACCACCCTCTGCGTGAAAAAGCTGCCCCTTAGGTCTCTTATATCTTTCCCCTCTCATCCTAAACCAATGCCCTCTAGTTCTGGACTCCCCAACCCCAGAGCTAAGACTTTCTCTATTTATCCCATCCATGCCCCTCATGATTTTATAAACCTCGATAAGGTCACCCCTCAGCCTCCGACTGTGAAAACAGCCCTAGCCTATTCATCCTCTCCCTATAGCTCAAATCCTCCAACCCTGGCAACATCCTTGTAAATCTTTTCTGAACCCTTTCAAGTTTCATAACATCTTTCCGATAGGAAGGAGACCAGAATTGCATGCAATATTCCAACAGTGGCCTAACCAATGTCCTGTACAGCCGCAACATGACCTCCCAACTCCTGTACTCAATACTCTGACCAATAAAGGAAAGCATACCAAACACCTTCTTCACTATCCTATCTACCTGCGACTCCACTTTCAAGGAGCTATGAACCTGCACTCCAAGGTCTCTTTGTTCAGCAACATTCCCTAGGACCTTACCATTAAGTGTATTGAGGTTGATTGAAATTCTTTTGTCCTGGTTTTTCTTGACAGTGTTTGGCTTAGTGAATAAATTCATCTTTAGTCCTGTTCCTTTTGACTTGCCTGCTGGCTTTTACCACTCGGAGTGGGTTTGTTATTTATCTGCAACTCAGGTGTGACTGGTGCATTGTTCTTCAACTGCGACCTTCACAGCACATTAGCATGTGAACATAGGCTCATTAAAATGAGCATTTCAGCTTCTGAGCACACCTTCTTCTACTAACACACACAGCACAGGGTTGGAATGGACTCTAACCCCATTCTCATATATTCTTGAAAAAAGTAAGACACAAACATGTCTTACACCCAGGCTACTGACGTTTCTCCCATACTATCCACAGTCTGAGATAATTTCCAGGAGATTGCAGTTCAGTTTGTGGTGAATTTCTACTTCAATGTCAATCCCTTTGAAGCTTCCTTCACAATTGTCACGTGTGACATTTTAGTTTTATTCTCTTGAGATAGCCATTGGATTTACATCCACCATTATTTGGATTGTATCAGTCCTCTCTCGTTGAAAACATACACATGCAGGAATTAAAGTTTGATATGTTCACAGATGATCCAGAGTTATGACCCATATTCATGATATCTGTGACCCTCTGCATCTGGATGAATTCCCAATGTGATAAAGATAGATGTTTGAATGCTCAGGGAAATGAGAATGAAGATGATAGGAAGGTGGAGGTTGGGGCATCTTACTGAATGGAGAATCATGTTCAAATAGTCTGATCTACTTCAGAACAACCATTAACTTTGGCGTTGTTTGAGGAGCATTTTGTCTTAATCAGACACCCTGTGGATTTCTTATGCAGAAAGTGGCAACTGGTCAAGCAATTGAAGAACATATAGCAACATTAAAAAAAGAAAGGGTGTCTGCTCTCAATAAACAGAGAGAAGCACATCTTCATCTCCAGCTGACAGTCTATGTTTGAAGTTAATTATAGTCTTGGCTTCCTCCTCATGTTGTGTCAAATGCTGCAATTTTGGCATGTCCTTCTCCGGTAGCTTTGCATTCCTGGTATCGCGTGATGTCTTCTCCTGCAAAGGGAATGCTTGCTGTTAATTAATGGCCAGAGTCTCTAACTTCTGCAGTCATAAGCAATCAGGATTCATAGACTGGATGGTAATATTGATAGGTGTAAGGGATAAAGACTTCAGTTATCAACATTACTCCAGCATGCCTCACAGAATATCAAGTCCATACTATTAGTGCTGCCAAGGAATTCGGTTCAGAGGGCAAGGATGCCAAGTGATATCATAAATGGCAGTGATTGAGGACTGAGGTTAAGGAAGATCCATATGCATCTCTGTAAGTACTATAGAATGAGGCAGCACTGAAGGACTCCACTTGGCCCGTCAATTCTGACCCACTCATGCTCAGAGCTAACAAGCAGTCCCACTCCTCCGCACTTTCTATAGATCCCTGTAATGTTTTTTTTCTCCTTTGGTGTTGTCCAATTCCCTTTCAAATATATTAAAATTAAATCTGTTTCTTCCATCATCTCACCCAGTACATTCCAAATCCTAAAAATTATTGCATAAATAACTTTCTCCCTAATTCTGGTTCTTTTGCCAACTGTTTTAAATATGCAATCTTGCTGCGCTTTAACTGCCGGAAACAGCTTCTCTTTATTTACTCTATCCAAACTCTTTGTGATTTTATGAGGCCATCAAGCATTTTCATTGTCTAATGCCTCCTTGTATGTAGCCCATGCTGCTGTCCTGTGCTGGCCTTATCTCTGGTTTTCCAACAATGGCATTCCACTCTTCTCACGTCTTTGAAAGCATTTTATTTGCTCCGGTTTAACCCCCAACCATTTTATTCCTACGAGCAAGGCTCTGATCAGTTTTTGATTTGTCTGAAACCCATTTAAATAAGGAAATTACACACTAGCTCCCTGCCTTCCCAGCATTTTCTGGGCTTCCCTTGAATCATCAGGTTCCCATTTTGGCAAGATTTCCACTCTTGTCATTACTTAGCTGAGCTGTGCCTGGATTTTCAGACAGGGCTTGTCTCCTCTGATTTTAGCTCTGCTACATTTACACCAGTGAGATAACGTTCCAGGAATCTGCAAGGCATAGATTTCTGATCCTAAGAGTTGTGGCTTTCTTACAGAAACCTAATCTAAGAATGCACAATAAGAAAATAGTGCAGACAAGTCTAAAACTCCACAAACAAGGAGTAAGTCAACCTTTCACTTAAAGTTTGATCGTGCTGTATTCAAAGAAGGAAAAACTTGCATTTCTACAGCACCTTTTGCAACCACAAACCATTTCACAGCTAATGAAGCACCAAAAGTGGATTAACTGTTGCAAAGCCCAAGGCGCTGAGATCGCGGAAGGCAGCTGGAGGTGGTTGGTGGTAGGAGCGGGGCCCAGCACACACCCAGCGATCGGAGCCTATGAGCAAGCCCTGCATGAGAAGGTTTCAGAAGTGAGCTAAGCTGAGGAAATTAGGGCAATTGAGAAAGACTGTTGAACGTTTCAACATTATTTCTTTACCTTTCTACGTTACATTAGAACTTTAATGTTAACTATTACTTTATTTCTTTACTTTTTTACTTTTACTAGAATGGTCTGTAATACTTAATATTTTAACTTTGTTTCTCCTCTTTACTACTTTGTACCTAAGTACCTTTGTACCTCAGATGGTGCTGTGTTCGGTGACATAGTACATTTTTCACTGTAGTCCTGTACTTCTGTACTGGAGTACGCATGTCAATAAAATCTAAATCTAAATTTTGAAAATTAAGCTGCTTGCAACAACAATAAAAAATAATTCAGAAAGTTTCAAGAGGGCTTGAGAGACAGAAAGGAACTGAGCATTATAGACATGATTTTCACACACATGTTTAATGATTGTCTTTAAAAAAAAGAATAATGAAGCTTCACCCTCTTTACTGTTAAGAGCATCATTTTCTCAGTAGAAAAGTGCTCTCAGTAGCAGGGGGCCTGTCAGAGTGGGTACAAATTCCAACTGATAGGGACTTGACCAATAGAACATAAAACAGAACATAGAACAGTACAGTATAGTGCAGGCCCTTCGACCCTCGATGTTGTCCAACCTTTTATCTTACTCAAAGGTCAAACTAACCTACTTACCCTTCATAGTACTATCTTCCATATGCCTATCCAAGAGTTGCTTAAATGTCTGTAATATATCTGACTCTACTACCATCGCTGGCAGTGCATTCCATTCAGGACATGCTGAGTAGAGTCACAAATTGTAGTGAGGCAAGATTATCAAACACTACATTGCAATAATCAGACAAGCAAATGATCCAGGCTATGCGTCTATCTTCTAGTGCTGCGAAATGAATAACTGGTCTGTTTCCAGATCCCAGTTCCATCCCTGAGGGAAGCTGTCACAGGTCCCCAGTTTTCACAGGGACAGACTTGCTGATTGGCTGAAGAACAGATTGGGGACCAATGAGAGGCTATGGGTGTGTCACAAAAGTGAAAATCACAGAGAGAGAGTGGGACTGATCTACTACTACAGATATTCCTGAGACTGCCATTTTAAAGAGATTTATTTGTATAACACATGGGGGATTGGAAGAGCATTATCACCAATATAGACGTGGAAACACTAATCATCACCGGGGTCCCTGAGCACCAGCAAGTCAGGAGTGTGAGTTAGGTGTGATTGGGGGAGATAATGTGTACAACAGTTGAGTTCTGTTGCTTCCAAACCTCCAAAAGCATAACTACAAGAGGCTTATGCTATCAAAGGTGCATTCTTATAATCTCTTCTTGTGCCTCCCACAGGTTCTGTTGTTCAGAAACAGGGATTAATTTCTGGACCCAGTGCTATCAGAGCAAATCTAACAGTAATCATTGTCACAGCTGTAAGGGCACCAACAACCAGCACAGATTATGGTCATTTTGCTGGATCCTGACAGATTGATAAGATGGCACTGACTGAGGCTTCATTCTGTAGGAGGGGGTGAAAGAGCCAAGGGTGGCTATGGACAATTCTCCTTAGAGAATGGAGAATAGAAACTGCCAGCACCTCGTTGGGTACACATGTGGGATTTCAGGAGTCTCAGGAAAGGAGGCTTCACTTAGACCAAGAGCAAAGATGCGTCCCCAATAATTGGAGTTCCATGAGGCAATGCACGGCTATGAAATTGAAAATGGGGGAGCCACTGCAGTTCAAGGCTTTGAACACATGAACATCTCCTCATTGGGAAAGGCCAATATCATGGACAGTCAAATGTGACTAGAAGTACTTGCAGAAACTATGTACTGACATGCCCAGAACGCATGTCTCACTTTTTAACTTTGAGCAGTCAGTGACACAAGTGGCACAGAATTGTTTTGAGGAGATGCCAGTGAGTTCCAGCAGCAGTCCCTGGAAGTGAAGTGGACAAAAACCATGTGCGTTTTAGCTGTCAGAAGAGGCAAGCAAGCAGGATGCCTCCAGATCATGGAGGGGACAAGGGCTGCTCCACATAGAAGTGGCTAAACATTCAAGTCATCTCTTTGTCAGAACACTGAGTGGGTGACTTTGTCATCTGTAACTGAATACTCTCTGATATTTGGAGCACCAAACGAATAGTAAAACATGAAGGCAGACATGTGAATCTCCATTCATTAAAGGTGGTGCATGAGAAGAGGAATGAAGTGATGAAGGAGAACAAAGGTCTGTGACCAGTAACAGTGAAATCCCTGGGCAGATTTGCATCCTTCATTGGTAATAAGGTGTAAGAGTTGAACTGTTTGTCCAATGCAAACTGTTGTTTTCCTTGCCGAACGAGCCTCTCAAACATGCTTGGGAGCTTTGGCTTTAACTCTACAGCCTCATGATGTCAAGATAGCGGTGAAACCTGATCGACATCCTCTGTGCAACTTGTGCTGACCTGACATCCCCATGACACCTCGAGACTCCTCTGAGCGATTCCCCATTTTCGGGGTGAAATTATACATTGAAGCAGCCTGATTGGCTCCCTACAATGTATTCACTTCCATATACCTGGTCCATCCCAGACCTAACATGTGCCTCCACAAAAATCTCAACATGTCCCTCGATGAGCACTTAACAAGCCTTTTAATTACCTTAATTGCTTTTTAGTACCTTAATTATTCCTGAAAGTGTGAGCATTTTGACAGCCCCTCCTCCACTCTGGGGTGAGCATAGTGACAGGAAACTAGCAAGACCTAAGCCTTCTGCTCCTTAACGATCCTCATACTTCGAATAAGCCTCTGCCCTGGGTCTGAACACAAACAGCTTCTAATGATCTTCTCAAGCACGTTCCCATGTAACGGAAGCACACAATTTATTATTATTATGTGAGCAGTTATGTTGATAATCCAATCCCATAGATAATCTAAGTATACAACTAGTATGCACCATATTCATTCATCTATTAAAATTAATGCAGGATGGCCAACCAGTTCTGATTAGTTTATATACTTCATAAACTTCCAACAGCTTAATGCTCCAATGCAGTGAAGAACAGGAATAGGCATATTAGATTGGAGGCGGATTCCTTCACTTTAATCTCTCAAAAGATATGAGCAAACTGTGGTGGACATCATGATGACTGAGAAAAGAGACAGACCACTCCCCCATGCTCAGGACTGATACAATTCTCTCCCTTCATTTCCACTTTTGCATATTAAAGTAATCCCTCATGACAAGTATTAAAAGCTATGTAAGCTCTGTTTCAGCAAGTCAGAACTTCAGCATCTGCTGCTCTGCTTCAATGAATTACTCCTCAAGAACAAGCATATGTAGTGGTCACAAAGCCAGCACCTTAGCATCGCCTACTCCACTTACAGCATATTTCATGCTCTTTATGTACTTAAACTGTACACATTGAGAATCACAATTCTTTCAAAAGTCATATTATTTCTGTGAGACTGCACTGCAAATGATTGCACCTCCCATGTACCTGTGCTTGAGGAATGTCAGTCTGAGTTTCGCAGAAAACCCAGAGCTCTGTCTGATCTGCTTGAGTGGCAAAGTGTTATTCCACTTTATGTGAATACATCAACAAAGGCAATGAATTTTGTGGGAGAGGCATGTTGTTGGTGTGTTATGGCTTTGTAGAGAGTCATAAATATTGCTTGTCAGGTCAAAGGCTTCTGATTTATCACAGATTTCAGCAACCAAACTGTTGTCATGAGCCCCTATCATTCTGCTGAAGAGAACTGTCTTTGCTTTGCTGAGTTTTGAAACCTTGGATAAAGTTGGTGTCTGTGGTGGTAATATGCAGATTTACGCACATACTTAGCGTGACATGAACTTTAGGCTCTTTCCTTGATCTATCCAGTCTTGCTGTTTTTGCTTTGGTGACCTCCATCCGGAACATGTTTACTCTCTACCCAGGCATGACCTTGCTTAACTGAATGCTTAATTTCAAATACTATATAAATAACCCAAATTAGCTGTTGCCAGAATAAAACACCACAAAGCCAAGTATAGTAGAACATAGTGTACAATTGAAATGTTATTGCTTTGGGACTTGTCCAAAAGATCTAACTCCACTGTAAATTTGTGCTGTTAGTCACGCCCGCCAAAGTAAACTGTGCTTCAGTTGGTCAAATCGATGAATATTATTCCAGTTTGCACTAGCCAGTTTTGACTTGAGGAAAGTGAATGCTTTGCCCCTCAGTTTCACTGAGTCATCTGTACAGAAATTACACTTCCATAAATGTCATCTGATCATGGATTTGTTCATATACCCACAGGTAGTGGTGCAAACAGGAAATTTCACAATAAAATAATTAACTTTTGAAAATGCACAACAGCCAAAACTTTGTTTTTAACCAGCTTTCTATAAGTTTCAAAGTTAAAAATCACACAATACCAGGTTATAGTCCAACAGGTTTATTTGGAAGTACTAGCTTTCAGAGTACTGCTCCTTCATCAGGTGGTTATGGAGCATAAGATCGTAAGACGCAACAGTTATAACAAATGATTACAGTGTCATGCAACTGAAATGATATATTGAACAAGGAGAAAGTGAGGACTGCAGATGCTGGATATATTGAATAAACCTAGATTGTTGTTAAGTCTTTCACCTTTTAGAATGGGTTGCAGGTTTTGTTTCATTAAGATGTAAATACCAGAACTTCTTTTAAGTTTCGCTCTCGAGATAACAAGGTTTTATATTAAAAAAGTGACATCTCAGTTAAGACAATGCGTTAAAAGAGTGAGGTTAGGGTTTGTCTGTATCCCAATCTTGAGTCAGACTGGTTCTATTTTCAAAGTAGAATTTACAAAATATATACATGGATTAACTGTCCGTGCTGACAGCCTGTAGATTGTGCATTTTCTGAGCAAAATAGAGTGCATCTGCAAATATAAATTCACCCCATAGACTTATATGTGCATGCATGAGAGAGAGTGAGTGTATGAGTGTGAGTGCACATGAGAGAGTGTGTGCTTGCATGTGTGCAAGCTTGGTAAAGTTTGAGTCTGAGTGTGATGGAGTATAAGCCTGTGAGAGGGTGTGTGCGTGGGTATGAGTGTGGGAGGTATATGTGTGTGTATATACGAGAGACCGTGTGTGTATGAGAGAGGGTCTGCATGAGTGTGTGAGTATGTAAGAATGTGGGTGTATGTGTGCTTGTGTGTGGGTGTGGGAGAGTGTATAGTGCAGTGGGGTCATCTGTAGTGTGACATGAACTCAAAGTCCAAGTTGAGGCCATCCTCATGAGTACCAAACTTGGCTATCAGCCTCTGCTCAGCAACTTTGCGTTGTTGTCTATCCCAAAGTCCACCTTGGAGGATGGTCATCCGAAGATCCAAAGCTGAATGTCCTGACCACTGAAGTGTTCCCTGACTTGGAGGGTACACCCCGTCTGGTGATTGTTGCGCGGTGTCCATTCATCCATTGTTGCAGCGTCTGCTTGGTCTCACCAATATACCATGCCTCAGGGCATTCCTCGATCACAATACTGTACAACCCTGTCATGGCAACCACTGCAATACATGTCAGAGAGTCAATACAGATACCACCATTATATGTGGGGACACCATGTATGCGGCAAGTAATCATGTGACTCAGCCAAAGTTGTCTATCTCATACATTGCAGGCAAGCATGCCCCAAGGCATGGCACATTGTCATGACTAAGTAGACACTATGACAATAGATAAATGGACACCACATAACAATCACCAGACAGGAGTGCACCCTCCCAGTTGGGGAACACTTCAGCAGTCAGGGACATTTGGTCTCAGATCTTTGGGTGACCATCCTCCAAGGTGGACTTTGGGACAGACAACACGCAAACTGAACGAGCAGAGGCTGATAACCAAGTTCAGTACCCATGGGGATGGCCTCAAACTGGACCTTGGGTTCATGTCACACTACAGGTGACCCCACTACACTGTATACTCTCTCATACCCACACACAAGCACACATACACCACACTCTTACATACTCACATGCTCATGCAGACCCTCTCTCATACACACACTGTCTCTCATACACACATACAGACCCCCACACTCATACTCACACTCACGCACACACCCTCTCACAGGTTTATAATCCATCACACACAAACTTTACCAAGCTTTCACACTCTCAAGCACACATTCTCTCATGTGCACTCACACACTCACATGCACATATTCATTCTCTCTCTCTCATGCACACACGCACGCACACAAATGAGTCTATGGGTTGAATTTGTGTTTGCAGAATTATATTTGCAGATACATTCTATTTTGCTCAAAAATTGCACAATCTGCAGGCAATCAATCCATGTAATATTTTGTAAATTCTACATTGGAAATAGAACCAGTCTGACTCAAGAATGGGATACAGGTAAACTCTAACCTCACAACTTTAATGCATTGTCTGAACTAAGATGTCACCATTTTGTATAAAACCTTAAGTTATCTTGAGAGTGTGACTTAAAAGAAGTTCTGATATTAACATCTTAATGAAACAAAACCTGCAACCCATTTTAAAAGGTGAAAGACTAAACAACAATCTGGGTTTATTCAATATATCATTTCAGTTGCATGACACTGTATCTTTCGCGATAAATTCTGTGTCTTATTGTCTTTTGCTCCACAACTACCTGATGAAAGATCAGCATTCTGAAAGCTAGTGCTATCAAATAAACCTGTTGGACTATAACCTAGTGTTATGTGATTGTTTAACTTTGTCCACCCCAGTCCAACGAGGTAAAAACAATGACTGCAGATGCTGGAAACCAGATTCTGGATTAGTGGTGCTGGAAGAGCACAGCAGTTCAGGCAGCATCCGACGAGCAGCAAAATCGACGTTTCGGGCAAAAGCCCTTCATCAGGAATAAAGGGAGAGAGCCTGAAGCGTGGAGAGATAAGCTAGGGGAGGGTGGGGGTGGGGAGAAATTGAAGTGTTCCGAGGCGGAAGATGAGGTGTTCTTCCTCCAGGCGTCTGGTGGTGAGGGAGCAACGCCAGCTCCTCCAAATCATACAAGTTACAACTTATTCCTTGGCAACTATTGCTCCCTTCCCCAATAAAAACTAAATTCTAAATGAAATAATGACTTTACATATTGATAACTAAATGTGATTATTAGTGAAAGCTGAAACGACTGCCGATGTTATGAATCACAAACAAAAACAGAAATTGCTGGAAAAGCTCAGCCGGTCTGGCAGCATCTGTGAAGAGAAGTCGGAGTTAAGATTTCGAGTGGAGTGACCCTTCCTCAGAACTGGGAAACATTAACTCTAATTTGTCTTCACAGATGCTGCCAGACCTGCTGATCTTTTCCAGCAATTTCTATTTGGGTTTGTGACAATTAGTCATTGGTTTGATTTACATAATGGAGGAAAGGATGATGCAAAACGGTGTGTGAGCATTTAAATGATGACTGTATGGTTGTAGAACAGTTACATAGCAGAAAAGTATTGAAAACAGACCATAGTAGTGTCCAGTAATGAAAGATTAGAGGCGTGTTATATTAGCTATCATTGCAAGAGTCCTGAGTGACTTGTGCAAAACTCAAACCATGACTCAGAATCGAAAACCCAATCTTCACTGAGGTACGTTCATTGGTATCCTTCTTCCCATAAGGAGCATTTTTTTTATAGTTGAACTAAGGATGAGGTAAACCCTATTCGGCAGGTCGGTGTGGACTTGTTGGGCCGAAGGGCCTGTTTTCACACTGTAAGTAAAAGAAAAGTGGACAAAAGCCACTCATGAGATTTAACAAATTAGTGTGAATTCTGTTGTTTACTTTGGAAGAGTTAGTAAATGGAACGATACATTGAGTTTTTCAAAATATATTGCATTATCTCAAATTTAAAAGCTTGAAAACCTGGTGTGTGAGCTCAACAATACAATGACAAAGTAACTCTGTGTTGTTTGAACTTCTTTGGCTTCAGAACGTAATAAATCGAGGCAGACTTCATGATGAGTCTGGAAACTACTCAGGCAAGTTTATGTATTTTGACCAAATTTGAACATTCTCTGAGAATTTTGTAGGTCTTCAGGATATCTGGAAGGGCATCATGACCTTATTACAATCTCATACATGTCATTGGAAGTTTATCCAGATTGAAGAGGTAACAAATAAGAATGCCTATGGCATTTGTCTATGGTTATGTGTCTGAATTTGAAATCAAAATAAATTAGTCATCATTTAATTTGTTCCAGGTTTTAAAAAGCATTTTTCTTTTCCATTGTTGTTCTGTCACTGATATAGTGAGATGACAATGAGCTTTCAATCAGTCTCTCCTGGAAGCAAGAAGAGTGGAGTGAGCCATAACGGGTGGATTTAAGACCCAGACTTGCTGGTATCTGATTGGCAGCTTCCAACAACCTGGGATGTCAATGTTGAAGACACTGATTTGCCAAGTGACTCACCGAAGCTCGCTGGTCACTGTATAAAATGACCAAACCACTTCTCCCTAAGTTAAAATTAGCCTGGGAACATATTTAAAGAAAATGCAATTTCGACAAAGCCACATTCATCAGCTTTATAGAGACCCTGCAATAAATATGGGTGACGGGTTGGGGGAAGAAAATTGGTCAAGGTTGGTATAACAGCAACTTGCATTCATTTAGGTATTGAGTGTTCCAAGGCATTTTGTTGGGGCATTACAGTGCAAGATCCCCAAGGCAATTCCAGAAATACTACAACAAGTGATTAAAAACCTGGTCAAAGAGACATGCAAGTGAAGACCCAGAAAGCAGAATTTAAGATTTTGTCAGGTTTATTGAAATCGGCCACAGGTCAGACATGTTAGACTGGCTTCTAGCCCAGTATAGACTGGCATGAATTTGTAACATGTTCAACCATGTTGTAGTTCAAATTAAGTAAGCCAGGAATAGTGTCATAGAATCATGGAAATCTACCAGACAGAAAAAGGCTCTTCAATCCATTGAATCTGTGCCAATCAAAAAATAACCATCTAATTATTCTATCCATTTTCCAGCACTTGGTCCATAGCCTTGAATGCCTTTATATCACAAGTGCATAGCTAAATATTTCTTAAACATATTGAGCATTTCTGCCTCTATCACAGCAGCAGGCAATGAATACTAGCTTCTCACCATCCTCTGGGTCAAAATGTTTTTCTTCACATCTCTTCTAAACCTGCCCCGACATCAAATCTCTGCTCCCTTGTCACTGATCCCTCCATCAAGGGGATAAGCCTCTTCTCTCCCTTATCTATAGCCCTCCTAATTTTACACATTTCAAGTGTGTTCCCTCCCAATCTCTTCTGCTCCAAGGAAAGCAATACCACCCTCTCTTCATAGCTGAAGCTCTTTTTATTTAATGGAGCATGTTGGCCACAAACTGTCCATATTTCCTTTGTGAATGCATCCCATTGTTCTGAAACAGATTTGCCTGAAAGTATATGTTCCCTGTCCACTCTGGCCAAATCGTATCTGATCTTATTAAAATCAGACTTCACTCAATTGAGAACTTTGTTTGCAGGCCCATCCTTGCTCTTTTCCATAACAATCTTGAATCTAATGGAGTTATGATCATTGTCTGCAAATGCTCCCCCATTGATTCTTCAACTACATACCTAGCTTCATTATATAAAATAAAGTCCAGGACCAGAGATGTGTAGGCTAGGTGGATTAACTAACTAACTTAACTATTTTTTAACTGCCTCCTCTCTTGTAAGGGCCTTCCACATATACTGTTAAAAGACTGTCCTGGATGCATTTTAACAATTCTGCTCCCTCTACACTTTTACACTATGTAAACCCCAGGTAACAGTTGAGGAAGTTAAAATCTCTGATTATTTTTACACTTACTTGATTTATTCACTTGTGAGATGTCATGGTGAGCTCTAACTGGACAGCTGAAGTGAGGAAAACATTCATTTTATTTCAAAAATATCTGACTGCGTATCTGCTCTTCTGTTTCTCTCAAACTGTTACGGACCTAGAGTGTACTCCTTGCAATGTGATTGCTCCTTTTTACTTTTTTAAGTTCTACTCAAATAGCTTTATTTGAGAAGCCTTCTCTCCTTACTGCGGTCATAGATCCCTTGGTCAAAATTATGATACCTCCTTTCCTGTCTTGCCTGAAAACCCTGTATCCTGGAATAGTGAGTTGCCAATTGCCCTTCTCTCAACCATGTCTCAATGATAGCAATGGCACCATACACCAATGGTTTATTTTATGCTCTCATTTCATCTGCTTTGTTCATCAGACACCTTGCATTAAAATTAGTACTATCCACCCTTGCCAAACTCCTTTGTGCTTTGACGAGCCTATAATGTTTATGCCTTCTTGATTCACTTGCAGTCTCTTCTAATTTTGACCATTCATCCTTCCGTGCTGAGCTTTCTCTTTGA
The DNA here is from genome assembly GCF_004010195.1 of Chiloscyllium plagiosum. Taxonomy (NCBI): domain Eukaryota; kingdom Metazoa; phylum Chordata; class Chondrichthyes; order Orectolobiformes; family Hemiscylliidae; genus Chiloscyllium; species Chiloscyllium plagiosum. The sequence continues at coordinate 64,148,763 of NC_057724.1, forward strand.
ATCCGATTACTATGTTAGTTTAAGGCAGTTAGTGTAGGCAGCTGATTCATTATCAATCCTTTTTGCACGACTCATGGTGATTGATTCGAATCCTAAAGTTTCCTGTTCTTTCCAACTTCTCTTCACTAGCCACATGGAATTATCAGTTACATTATAAACAGGGAACAATCACATACCAGAATCATATTCTACAGTAAGCATAATCCAAAGCCTCCAATGCCAATTCGTATTTCAACTTCATCCCTAAGCAATATTATGCAGAATGAATGGGTATATTATATAATACAATGATGAGCATTTTCTAAGCTTTACTACACAAGTTTAACTCCTTTCTGAACTACATGTAATGTCGAAAGTAGCAAACATGAAGTGAATTTCTTGCTCTGGCCATAAACTATTATGATTTTTTAATTCCTGACTTTTCAACTCCATGAGGTAGTCTTTTAAGTGTAGGGTCTCATAAGTTCTATTTGTATTCCCTCATGCATAGTGCATTTTCTAAAGAATGTTCCTTTAAACTCATTATGATTATGTTTCCTTACATAAGCTTCAGCATCTAATTTTCATTCTTCATTCAATGACTCAAGGGTCACATGTTAAACACAGAAATTTGAGGTTTGCGGTTCAGATACAACTTGACCTTCAGCCTCATTCTGGACATTTTCTTTCAGGTGCTTTTCAGTCTTATCATGTTCATTTTGCTAAGATCAAGGACTAATAATGGCGGGAAAGGTCATGAATCCCAAGACACAGGATTTAAAAAGTAGCCAGTCACAAGATAGTCAACAGAATCTATCACATCTCTAGTGATTCACCAACTATGCCCTCTGATCCATAGAGGACTGATTAATGTGTTTTCTCTATTTGTTTTACTCAAACTAGCCCTGCCACATCATGTAAATCTTGCATTGAACAATAAACTTCTGAATACTTATCATTGCGTTGTGACCCCTTCAAGGTTAATTTAAGGATCATTTTTTCTGAACCTGCTAAATGAAAGACATACTCAATAAATGGACAGTCTCAGCAGTAGATGTTTAGCAAAACATTACCATTCTGTTACTACCCTTTTATTCTCATGCATGTGATAAAATTGATTAAGACAAGCAACAAAACCAAATTCGATCACATCATAATTCCACTCTATATAGCATTCCAAGAATTGCTAATCATAGCTCATATTTAAAAAGATGGATGATAGACGGTAAAGATGTTTCCAATGGCTGGGGAATCTGGAACCAGGGATGCACAAATTTAAAAGAAGGGGGTTGCTATTTGGGACTGAGATAAGGATAAATCATTTTACCTGGAGGGTGATAAGTGTTTGGAATGTTTAACCGTAGAGGACTCAAGAAACTTAGTCATAGAATCACCATAATCCCAAACTAAGCTAGTCCCAACTGTCTGTGCTTGGCCCATATTCTTCTAAACATTTCTTATTCATGTATTTATCCAAATATCTTTTAAATGTTGAAATTGTACCTTCATCAAACACTTCCTTTGAAAGTCATTCCACATACAAAGCAGGCTCTGTGTAAAAAATGTTGTCCTTCATGTCTTTTTAAATTCTTTCTCCACTCACCTTAAAAATATGCCCGCTAGTCTTGAAATCCCCAGCCTCGGGAAAAGACACCAGCTTATCTATACCACTCATGATTCTTGGAGAAAATTTAAAGTGGCAGTTGATGCATTTTTGATTTTCAGTGGCAAAAGGGATCATGGGATTGATGTGGGTAAAAGACATTGAGTGTCCAGTCAGCCATGATGGTATTCAATGTTGGAACAGGTTGATGGACTGAATGGTCTATTCTTCTCCCTATGTCCTGTGTTCCATGACATCTGTATGGGGCAAGTGGAAAAGACAGGCCCTAAGAACTGCTTCAGCACTATCAGCATTAACTAACCAGCCAGGCTAACTGGCTGAACTATATCATATTGCCAATAATAAGAATTTTGTTTGTAATACTGAAACATGATATTTTATCTTAATAAGGCATTACGAAACAAGGAAAGAAAGAAAGCTTTTTATTATTTACACAGTTCCTCCTGACATTTCTCAGAAACACTTCACAACATCTCAAGAATTTCACTGAAGTAAAGGTATATATTGCAACTATTTTATGCAAAGACATGTCCAAAAAATAATACTGAGTTGAAATACCTGTTGACTGGGTTTTTTTTTGGTTGTGTGGGTGGAGTAAATTGTCAGCAAGGCTGGTGAAAAAGTTCCTTGTTGTCTTTATTGTGTCATAGAATCTTTACTTTCTGCTGAAACAAATCATTGGAAGCTCAGATTAACATCTCATCGGAAGACAGTACATTTGGAAATGTAACAATCAGATTTGATTCAACATCCCCATCAATAGCTTTTGGGAGTACGTGTTCAGGTTTCACACCTCTGCCTCCATAGCTCTGCCACTGAAATTGAACCCCTTAGTAGAATTGCTTTCTTCAGCACAATTATGCTATCTGATCGTGATTTATTGGTAAAGGGGAAACGTCATTTCACTCACCCACAGAACAACCTAAGTCAACTTGTTCCATTCCCAGTTTAATTCCCAGCTTCGTTAGATTATGGATTGATTCCCAAGCCTCCCATTCTAACCTGTACGATAGCTGCCTGCAATATCAATTGCACACCTCAAACAATCTCACTCCCACACCATTGAAAAACCTGGACACAATTGCACAAATGATTGACATGGTGGCCTCCAAAATTCCATCTTCTCAAATTATAACTTGTCAAAGGCTATTTTGTCCATTCCACTTCCACATGCTCTCTCCTTCACCAATGTTTCTGAGCTTTCTCTTCCTCAGTATTGTTACTATCCCCATGTGGAGCATTAACTTGTTAAAAATATATATAATTTCCCAATTTGATGTTGAAATTGATTTCAACCAAACATTACTCGGAAGACAATTAACACAGGAAACAACAAAAATGGCATTTTCACGTTAACTAACTAATACAACTGAGAGCCTCATACCATATTTCTATGTAAAGCCACAATCTCAACAGCCTTGTTGACAAAATCCCAAGCTCTTGCAGCAGACCCTCTCATCTCTGCTACAGGTGGCTGAGTCTCCTTGTGTCCCCTTTGAAAGTCTCTTCACTCAATCTCCTGAATAACATTACGCTGACTTTAAGCTGTAAGGAATGCTCTGTCTGATTCCACCAGTGAGCAGCTCATTGACTAACAGAAAAAAAGCCTTACCCTTTGCTTGGCACAGCAGCCACTAGATTTTGTACTTTTCAGGTCCTTTTAGAATCAGAGACTTTTACAGCACAGAAAGAGGCCATTTGACCCATAATGTATGTACTGACTCCTGAAAGAGCTACTCAGCTAGTTTCACTCTCCAGTCCTATCTTCGTAACCCCCTAACTTCATCATGTTCAAATATATACTTATACACTTAACAGTAAGATCCTAGGGAGTGTTGCTAAATAAAGAGAGCTTGGAGTGCAGGTTCATAGTTCCTTGAAAATGGAGTTGCACGTAGGCTGGATAGTGAAGACGGTATTTGGTATGCTTGCCTTTATTGGTCAGAGTATTGAGTATAGGAGATCATGTTGTGGCTCTACAGGACATTGGTTAGGCCACTTTTGGAATATTGTATGTAATTCTGGTCCCCCTCCTTTAGGAAGGATGTTGTGAAACTTGAAAGGGTTCAGAAAAGATTTACAAGGATGTTGCCAGCGTTGGACGATTTGAGCTATCAGAAGAGGCTGAATAGGCTGGGGCTGTTTTCTCTGGAGTGCCAGTGACTGAGGGGTGATCTTACAGAGATTTATAAAATCATAAAGAGCATGGATAGGGTAAATAGGCAAGGTCTTTTCTCTGGGGTAGAGGAGTCCAAAACTAGAGGGCATAGGACTAATGTGAGAGGGGAAAGATATAGAAGGCACCTAAGGGGTAACTTTATCATGCAGAGAGTGGTACATGTATAGAATGAGCTGCCAGAGGAGGTGGTGGAGGTTGGTACAACTACAACATTTAAAAAGCATCTGGATGGGTATTTGAATAGGAAGGGTTTCTGGAATATGGGCCAAGCGCTGACAATTGGGACCAGATTAATTTAGGATGTCTGTTCGATATGGACAAGTTGGTTGGAAGGATCTGTTAGGAAAAAGTGAGGTCTGCAGATGCTGGAGATCAAAGTTGAAACTTTATTGCTGGAACAGCACAGCAGGTCAGGCAGCATCCAGGGAACAGGAGATTCGACGTTTCGGGCACAGGCCCTTCTTCAGGAATGGCCTGAAGAAGGGCCTGTGCCTGAAACGTCGAATCTCCTGTTCCCTGGATGCTGCCTGACCTGCTGTGCTGTTCCAGCAATAAAGTTTCAACCTGGAAGGATCTGTTTCCATGTTGTCCATCTCTATGACTCTATATATCCAGCTCTCTTTTGAAACCGCCTAAGGAATCTCCCAGGCAATGCATTCCAATTCCTAACAACTCTCTGAGTAAGGAAGTTTCTCCTCATCTCAATCCTAACTCTCTTGTTGACAATCTGAAAATCATGACCTTTTTTGTCCTTTCCTTTTGAACATTTTTATGATTCTGCCTGACTGAGTCTGAGTGTTTGTGTACAGCAAGACACATTGCCCCTTATTGTATTGAGGTGTGAAAACTGGTACTTGAGCTTCTAGAGGGTTTGAACTTGCCTTTTGTTCCCATTACAGCAAAATCAAATGCATCTTTCTTCAGAATTATCACCCCAACCTTCTTCAGGACATTCAACATTTCCTTGAAAATGACAGTTCAAAACACAACCATGTTATAGAATCTCATAGTTGTAACAGTGCTAAACTCAATGGTCATTGCTCCTACCAACAAATTCCTCAAGTGGATTTCTTTGCTAAGCCTGCATCTTCCACAGGCATATGTTCCAAAACAAATCTTCTGCTCCTGTAATTCTAGCCCTTCCCTTTCTTCCTGCTCTGCCAGCAGCTGTAGAATCTTTTCAGCCCCACTTTCGGAAATGTTCTCCAAATGACATCTTAAAATGTACATCTCCGGTGATGTCCTCAGTCTTAAACCAGAATCTGTATATTCCCATTGATTATTTTCACATCTGTTGAGCTAATATGGCCATACATTACAAAAGTGAAAGTTACTGAGCGTCTGGATCACGTGCTAAAGTCAGACAGGCAGCCAGTTCAATCACTTCAGTTTCACAATGCAGGATTCCAGGTTAAAATGATCTGAGATTTTCAATAATTGACAGAATTTAACTGATGTTCCATGAGTGTTAATGTCAACATCGTAAGGCACTGGGGCCCACACAGGCATACAGTGCGAAGATTTGACAATTTTCCCAGCAGTGGCCAGTTAAGAGGTCACCTTAAGACAAACGGTGAACTGGGTGAATCTCTAAATTGCTAACCCAATCAGGGGTTCATCCATATTAAAGGGCCTTCAAAGGACCAGTAAAAAAGTTAGAGATGATCTGGGAACAGGGAGACAGGCTCCAACTAGAACAGGCGTCAAAGCCATGGGTGTGTCCAGAGCCATGGCCACGCCCCCATCTAGTGGAGCTTCTGAAAATGAAGGACCCCCCCCCCCCATGAAGCCTACTTTTTGTAGCTGGTGGACACACCATGATGGGGAGGAGTGGAGGGGCCAATACGAGGATTGTAAGCTCCAAATGAGGTTGTAAAATGCCCAGCAACACATCTATTAATTGAACTTCTTGGTCACTAGCCTTGGTCAGCACTGTTCTCAGCTTTAGTAATATTTGTGGAGGCCAGGAAGGTGTCAGACGTCTGACCTGACAACACCCAGATCATTTTGCCATCTTTCCTGCTTTCCAGCTAACTCCAAATGGCTGCTGGAATTCCAGCCAATGTGCATTAGTGTGCTAGACATTAATTTGTCTAGCTATTGGCTTGAAACACATTCTCCATAATTATTTAATTAATCTGCTGGGCTAGATTGTTTTGTAAGGTGCTGGAAAAGCACAGAAGATTAGGCAGCATCCGAGGAGCAGGAGAATCGAAGTTTCGGGCATGAGCCCATCATCAGGAATCTTATGCCCAAAACATCGATTCTCCTGCTCCTCAGATGCTGCCTGACCTGCTGTTCTTTTCCAGCACCACACTCTCAAACCAGATCTTCAGCATCTGCAGTCCTCACTTTCTCCTAGGTTCTTATGAACATCTGGCAGGACGGACTTTCTAAATTCAATCTGAATTAGGATTTGAGTGTGGTTGGGTTGGTTTGTGTTTTGCTGGGGGTGGGGGACAGCTGTGCAGAGTAAGTGAACCTGAGAAGGTGATGGTGAGCTGCCTCCTTGAACCTCTGCTCTACACATCATGGTGTTAGATTAGATTAGATCCTCTACAGTGTGGAAACAGACCGTTTGGCCCAACAAGTCCACACCGACCCTCCGAAGAGTAACCCACCCAGGACCACTCCCCTCTGACTAATGCACCTAACACTATGGGCAATTTAGAATGACCAATTCACCTAACCTGCACATCTTTGGACTGTGGGAGGAAACCGGAGCAAACCCACACTGACATGGGGAAAATGTGCAAACTCCACACAGATAGTCACCCGAGGCTGGAATCGAACCTGGGACCCTGGTGCTGTGAAGCAACAGTGCTTAACCACTGAGCTAGAGGGAGTTCTAAGATTTTAGCCCAATGACAGAATAGTGATATATTTCCAAGCCAGAATGGCCTCAGATTTTTCCATGCTACTGCTGATCTCATTCTTCTCAGTGATGGAAGTTACAGGTGTAGAAGGTGCTGACCTTGGGGCACTTGCATGCACATGAAAAATATTGCTTGTTTTGTACACCAGTGGACGAAGAAACGAATGGTGAAGGTAGTGGATGTAGTGCCAATCAAGTCATCTGCTTTGTCCTGGATGGTATTGAGCTTATTGAGTGTTATTGGAGCTGCACTCATCCAGATAATTGAGAAGTACTCCATTACACTCCTGAATTGTTGATTTGATTTGATTTATTTATTGCCAAGTGGACCAAAGTATAGTGAAAAGCTTTGTTTATGAGCAGTACAGGTAGATCATAAAAAGCAAGGATGTACAGATTATAGGGTGAAAAATAAAACAGAGGTCTACAGGTTACAACACATAGGGCTTGCGCTCGGCAAGATAAAAATGAATAAGATCAGCATTATTTGAAGTTCTAGAGTCCATTCATTGTACTACTAAGAGCAGGGTAGAAGCTGTTCCTGAACCTGTTGGTGCATGTTCAAGCTTCTGTATCTTCTGCCTGAAAGAAGAGATTGTAGGAGCTCATTACCAGGGTGATGATATTGATAGCCTTTTGGCAGCAACAAGCCATATAAATGGAAATAGAATCCATGAATGGACGGTTGGCTTCCATGATGGCCTGGGCTATCCACATAACCTTCTGTAGTTTCTTATAGTCGTGGGCAGAGCAGTTGCCATACCAGGTTGTTTTGCACCCGGACAATATGCTCTCAAAGGTGCGTCTGGAGAAATCAATGAGGGTCCTTGTAGACGTGCCAAATTTCCTAAGCCACCTGAGGAAGAAGAGGTGATGTAGTGCCTTCCTGACAGTTGCATCTACATGGCAATTCCAGGAGTGATTGTCAGTTATCGTCACTCCTACGAACTTGACCCTCTAAACCTCAGTTTCAATGATGTAGATCGGGGCATGTCTTCCACCTTTCTTTTTGAAGTCAATGATCAGTTCTTCTGTTTTGCCAACATTGAGAGAGAGGTTGTTGTCACTGCACCATGCCACCAAGCCCTCTCCCTCATTTCTGTATTCTGACTCATCATTGTTTGATATCCAACTTACTACAGTGGCGTCATCAGTGAACGTGTAGATGGCGTTCATTTGGAATTTAAGAGCTGAATCCTTTAATGTAGATTTCTTAGCATTCAAACTGCTCTTGTAGCTACATAACAGGTATGTGTGCTCTGGCTGAGGTTTGGGTCAACCAAAAGGATATTAATGTCGAAGTATTCAGTAATGGATTGATATCAAGGAGGAGACGTTAGACTCTCTTGTTGAACATGGTCTTAGCCTGGCACATGTGTGGTGCAAATGTTACTTGTCACTAATCAGCTCAAACCTCAATGTCGACTGTGTCACACTGTCTGAGGTGTTGTGAATGATAATGTATGAAGATGATGCAATCATCAGCAAACATCCTTATTTCTTTCTTATCATGGAGAGAAGATCACTGATGAAATTGTTGAAGATAGTTGGGTCCAGGAAAGTGCCTTGAGGAATTTCTGATGCAATGCAGGGTGAGGCAGTGGCATTGTGGTAATGCTCTGGGTACATGGGCTTGAATGTAACTCATGGCACCAAAGGGTCTGTTTCTATGCTGTACAGCTCTATGACACTGAGATTCTATAGCAGGTGAATTGAAATTCAATTAATACATCTATAACTTGAAAAAAAGCTAGTCTAATGACAATAAATTGTTATTAAATACACATTTGGTTCACTAATATTCTTCAGGGAAAGAAATCAGCTGTCCTGACCTACATGTGACTTCAGACCCAATGTGGTTTAGTCTTAACTGCCCTCTGAATGACTGAACAACCAATTCATTTCCAGGCAATTAGGCATGGGCAGAAAATGCTGACGATGCCTGCATTCTATTAGAGATTTATTTCTTTAAAATGAAGGCAGGAGTATCATTCCTCATATCCTTCACATTTCGAGCAAAGTTTGCAAATCTTTAGATCAACAATATCACAAAGTAATAACAATCTGTGAACTGCAATGTTCTTGAAAAATTGACACAAATATTCCACCTCATTGCTTGCCTAAGCTGCAAAGTTATGGAATGTCATAAAAAGCAAATTACTGCTCGTGCTGAAAATCTGGAATGAAAACAGAAAGTGCTGGGAATACCCAGCAGGTCTGGCAGCATGTGTAGAGAAAGAAACAAAGACAGAGTTCATGTTTCTAGTCAGTGACCATTCGCCAGAACCTAAACTCTGAATGTTTGGATGGATGCTCAGCCAATAGCATAGAAATAGTATTTATTTCGTCTGAGCCTCAGTGTCAGGGCAAGTGCTTGTCAGCATCATGTGGGCAGCCTGTGGGCCTTCCTGGTTATTTACATGGCTGTTGCCTGGAAAACCTACAATCTAGGAGCTCCTATCCAATCAGAGAGTCAACAGGTCAGTAACCTGAGTAGCCCAAAAGGAAGGGTGGTCACTGTAGAGGCTGACAGAGGGCCCCCAGTCTGCAGAAGGTAGATGCAGGACTGAGCTTGGGAATAGCAGTGGAGCTGCAGGGAACCCAAGCTTTTCTCTTTCCATCCCCTTCCAACAATCCAGGCTGTCACTTGGAAGGCTGCCATTGTTCCACTAGCAGGCTTCCCATGTCATTAGGGCTGGATCCGCTATCCGCCTTTTCCTACTTACAGGGTGGACCTCTCTACCGCTGGTTGGCTCACATTTATTGCCCATTCCTAGCTGCCCTTGAGTGGGTGGTATGAGCTGCCTTCTTGAACCATTGCAGTCCACCTGCTGTGGGTTGACCTACAATGCTTTTAGGGAGGAAATTCCAGGATTTTGACCCAGCAATAGTGAAGAAACACAATACTTTAATAAAAACAAACAATGAGTGGCTTGGAGGGGAATTTGAAGGTGGTGGTGTTCCCATGTATTTGCTGCCCTTGTCTTTCTCGATGGAAGTGTTCATGGGTTTGGAAGGTGCTGTCTGAGCATCTTTGGTGAATTTCTGCAGTGCATCTTGTGGATAGTACGCACTGCTGCTACTGAGTGTTGGTAGTGGAGGGAGTGGAAACTTGTGGATGTGGTGTCAATAAAGCAGGCTGCTTTTTCCTGGATGGTGCCAAACTTCTTGAGTATTGTTGGAGCTGCCCCCATCCAGGCAAGTGGGGAGTATGTCATCACACTCCTGACTTGTGCCCTGTAGATGATCGACAGGCTTTGGGGAGTCAGAAGGTGAGCTACTCACCGCAGTATTCCTGGCTTCTGACCTGCTGTTGTATCAACTGTGTTTATGTGGCAAGTCCAGTTGAGTTTCTAGTCAATGGTAACCCCCAGGATGTTGAGAGTAGGAATATTCAGTAATGGTAACACTATTGAATGTCAAGGAGCAGTGCTTAGTTTGTCTCTTAATGGAAAAGGTCATAGCTTGGTATTTGATTGGCACAAATGTTACTTGCCACTTGTCAGTATAAGCCTGGATATTGTCCAGATCTTGTTGCATTTGTACATGGACTTCTTCAGTACCTGAGGAATTGTGAATGGTGCTGAACATTATGCAATCATTGGTGAACATCCCCACTTCTGACCTTATGATAGAGTGAAGGTCATTGATGAAGCAGCTGAAGAAATTGGGTCTAGGGCACAACCCTGAGGAACTCCTGCAGAGGTGTCCTGGAGCTGAGATGACTGAGCTGCAACAACCACGACCATCTTCCAATGTGCCAGATATGAATCCAACCAGTGGAGAGTTTTTCCCCGATAGCTAATGATTCCAATTTTGTTGGCACTCCTTGATACCACACTTAGTCAAAGGCAGCCTTGATGCCAAGGTCTGTCACTCTCACCTCACCTCTGGAATTCAGCTCTTTTGTCCATGTTTGAACCAAGTATGTAATGAAGTCAGGAACTGAGTGGCTCTGGCAAAACCCAAACTGGGCGTCACTAAATAAGTTATTGCTGAACAGATAGTAAGACATCTTCCATCACTTGGCTGATAATTGAGAAAGGATTGACAGGGCAGGAATTGGGTGTATTGGATTTTATGTATAGGACATACCCCCGGGGCAATTTTCCATATTGTCAGGAGTTGTAACTGTACGGGAAGAGCTTGGCCAGGGGAGTGGCATGTTCTGAAGCATAAGTCTTCATCACTATTGCTGGAATGTAGTCAGAGCCCATTCAGTGTGTCCAACCATTTCTTGATAACATGTGGAGTGAATCAAATTGGCTGAAGACTGGTATTTCTGATGCTGGGGACCACTAGAGTGGGCTAGATGGATCATCCACTTGACACTTCTGGCTGAAGATTGCTGTGATGCTTCAGCCTTTTCTTTTGCACTGATGTGCTAGGCTCCGCCATCATTGAGGATGGGGATATTTGTGGAGCCTCCTCCTCCTCCTCCTCCAGCGAGTGGTTTAACTGTCCATCACCATTCACAACTGGATGCGGCAGGACTATGGAGCTTAGATCTGATCTGTTGGGTGTGGGATCGCTTAGTTCTGTCTATCACTTGCTGCTTATGCTGTTTGACACATGACTGGTCCTGGTTGGTGCCTTCCCCAGGTTGACACCTCATTTTTAGTTATACCTGGTGCTGCTCCTGCCATGCCCTCCTGCAGTTTCCACTGAACTAGGGTTGACCCTTGGATTGATGGTAATGGTTGAGTGGGGAATATGCTGGGCCAGTCAGTTCCAGATTGTGCTGGAATGCATTTCTGTTGCTTTTGATGGCCCACAGTGCCTCATGGATGCCCAGTTTTGAATTGCTAGATCTGTTTGAAGTCAGTCCCATTTAGCACAATGAGAGTACCACACAACATGGTGGAGGATATTCTCAATGTGAATTGAGGACTTTGTTTCCACAAGGACGGTGCAGTGATCATTCGAACTGATACTGACATGGCCAGATGCATCAGCAGCCAGTAAGTTGCTAAGAATGAAGTCAAGGAGGAGAAAGTGAGGTCTGCAGATGCTGGAGATCAGAGCTGAAAATGTGTTGCTGGAAAAGCGCAGGGCTTCAGGGCTTATGCCCGAAACGTCGATTCTCCTGTTCCCTGGATGCTGCCTGACCTGCTGCGCTTTTCCAGCAACACATTTTCAGCAAGGATGAAGTCAAGTCTGTTTTCCCTCTTGTTGGTACCTCGCCACCTGCTGCAGACCCAGCCTAGCGGTAATGTCCTCTAGGACCTGACCAGCTCGATCTGTAGTGCTGCTGCCAAGGAGGTAAAAACAATGACTGCAGATGCTGGAAACCAGATTCTGGATTAGTGGTGCTGGAAGAGCACAGCAGTTCAGGCAGCATCTAAGGAGCTTCGAAATCGATGTTTTGGGCAAAAGCCCTTCATCAGGAATAAAGGCAGTGAGCCTGGAGCGTGGTATTGGACACTGAAATGCCCCACACGGAATATTTTTTTGCCTTCATCATTCTCGCTACTTCCTCCAAGTGCTGTTCAACATGGAGGACTGATGCATCAGCCAAGGTAGGATAGTATGTGGTAATCAGCAGGAGGGCTCTGTGCCCATGTTAACCTGAATCCATGAGATTTCATGGAATCCAGAAGTCAATGTTGAGGGCTCCCAGGTCAACTCACTCCTGACTTTTTACAACTATGCCATCACCTCTACTGGATCTGTTCTGCCGGTGGGATAGGACATATCCAGAGATAGTGATAGTGGTCTCTGGGACATTACCTGTACAGTATGATTCCATGAGTATGACTATGCCAGGCAGTAGCTTGACTCATCTGTGAGATAGCTCTCCCAATTTTGGCACTCACACCCCAAATGGGAGCTTCAGGGACAATTGTGTTTTCAATACTCAGCATTTAATGCAAATCTTTTCATATCCTCTAAAAATAACCCATCCAGATGCCTTTTAAATGTTGTAACTGGCCTCCACCACTTCCTCTGGCAGCTCATTCCATACATGCAACACCCTCTGCATAAAAATGTTGCAAATCTTTTCATATCCTCTAAAAATAACAGAACTCTAATGGGCAGGTTCCATAATACCTCAGTAGATAAATGCATTACATTTCCCATGTATAACTAATACCTGGGCTATATCATGAAAAAGAGGGAAAACATGAAGCCATTTACCATCATTATATAGGAAAATGCAAGACTGGAAAAAACAGTCTACTGGTCCTAGATGTATAAGAATGTAATCTTCAAATACTTTGAGCATTTTTTTCAATGAAAATTAAAAAATATTATGAATCATTCGACAAGCTAGGTGCTGAGACAGAAACTTCATAACATTGTCCTTAATTCCTAGGTTTCTTCGTCATTCAGACTTCCACTTTCTGATCCTATCATCCCACCCTGAAACAATATTCTACATGTGCCGTATCTATGTTATTGAACTGCTTTAAACATACTGCCTTCCTACTATTCACTGAGCTTGACATTGTAAATCTTTCCTCATAATTTATCCTCATAATTTTTGAAGTAAAATTTGTTTCTTCTCTTTTCGCTTTCCTCTTGGTCTGAATATATATTTTTCTGCAGTACAATGACAACATTAAAAGCAGTGCACTGCTTTAGAATAGGATGTGAATACTCCAATACATTTAGAGTCATAGCATTGTACAGCACAAAAAGACTCTTCTGTCCAACTTGTCCATGCTGACCAGATATCATAGATAAATCTAGTCCCATTTGTCAGCACTTGGCCAATTATCCCTCTAAATCCTTCCTATTCATATACCCATCCAGATGCCTTTTAAATGTTGTAATTGTACTAGCCTCCACCACTTCCTCTGGCAGCTCATTCCATACATGCAACACCCTCTGCATAAAAATGTTGCCCCTTTTAAATCTTTCCCTCTCACCTTAAATCTATGCCCTGTAGTTCTGGACTCTGCCACCACAAGGAAAAGACCTTGTCTATTTACCCTTTCAAGTTTCACAACATCCTTCCTGTAGCAGGGAGACCAGAATTGCACACAATATTCCAAAAGTAGTCTAAGCAATGTCCTGTACAGCCACAACATGACCTCCCAACTTCTATACTCAATTCTCTGACCAATAAAGGAAAGTATACCAAATGCCTTCTTCACTATCCTATCGACCTCTGATGTGATTCCACTTTCAAGGATCTTTCTGGCTGTTTCACCCAAATGCATTCAATTGTTAAATGCTTGAACATGTGATATGGATACCAGAAGTGTCAATGTTATTATTTCAGGTTCCTTTCTAATTCTCCTTTTCCTGATTTAATTTCATTCTTTTTATACTTAGCACTTTTTTTCACCAATATACTTTACACTTCATAGTCAAATTATATTTTCCATTTGGTTGCACAACTTTAAAACCAATCCTACACTCTCTGTCTCCAGAACTATTCCTATTCCAATTCCATCAAGAAATAGTTTAAGCTCTCTGTCCGATCCAAGTGATGTGTGTAGACTACAAACAACAGGCGATTTCACTGGACACTCCACAGTTGTAAGCAATTTGCAATTTCATTGTACTTTTAACACGCTAAAACATCCCAAGTTCCCCCTAAGGAGTGTTAATGAAATAGAGGTCACATAAGAAGAGGGAAGTGAAGAGGTCATGGTTTAAAGGAGCATCTTAGATGGCAGAGAAAGGTAGAGAATTAAGGAGGAAATTCCAGAGTTTAGCAATTTGGCAGCTGAAGGCATGGCTAGTAATGGTAGAGTGGAGAAAAAATGTGAATGCACAAGATCCCAGAATTGGTGGAGCACAGACATCTTGGAGGATTGTAGGCTGGAAGAAATTACAGAAATATGATTAAGTGAAAGGTCATTTCTCCTGAGTATTCTCCTTCCTATTTCTAACTACATTCTGATCCAGTCCCGTTTATCTGTTATCACACTGATTAAAATATTTAATGTGGCATTTTGCTAATAACTTTTCCACAAGTTAAAATTGTTTCTTAATATGTTGTTTTATTGTACACTCTAGCTAGGGCACCCTGAAAAAAAAAATGGAAGCGATTTGCTTGATAGAGTATTCCCGTTCCAAATCCCAGTTGGCTGCAGCTATCCAACTATTGCTATGTTGGATTCTTCTTAACTATTCATTAAATAATTTCATTATGGAAGTAGTTGAATCATTAATTGATAAGTTACCTCTTGGCAATTAACTATATGGTAAAATTCCCCGTTGAAATATAACTCTTGTTAAATCTTACCAAATGCTATTCATTCCTCTTCAATCCTCAGCTCCTGAGTAAATACAAACATACAATTGAATTAGAAGCAGAATTAAGTCATTCAGCCCTTTGAGCTTTTTCCAACTTTCAATAAGATCATGTCTGATTGTGATGTCAAATCCACATTCCTGCCTACCCCCCTCATTGCTTTTTCTCCCTTGTTTAACAAGAAACAATTCATTTATGTCTTAATATATTCAAGGACTCTGCTTCTACCTCTTTTCAGGGAAAAGAATTGCCTAATCCCTGATTTAAATGGATGACCCCTGATGTTTAAACAGTGCCTAGATTCTAGATTTCCCCATTACACAGGACTTCCTCTCTGTTTATACTTTGTCAAGACCCCTCAGGATCTACTGTGTTTCAGTCAAGTTACCCTGTACTATTCTAAACTCCATCAGATACAACTTAGCTTATCAACCTTTCCTCATCAGGCAAACCCCTCCTTTCAGGCAATAATCTGGTAAACATTCTCTGAATTGTTTCTAATGTATTTACATCTTTTCTTAAATAAGGTGACCAGTACTGTGTGCAGTATTTTGTTTTACCAGTGCCCTGTAAAACTGGTGCATAACCTCCCTGCTTTAGTATTCAAATCCCCTCACAATAGATGACAATATTTATTTGTTTTCCTAATTACTTGCTGTACCTGCATACGAGCTTTTTGCAATCCATGCACCAACCCCCCCAGATTCCTTTGTATCTCAGAGCTCTGCAATATCTGATAATTTCGATAATGTGTTTCCTTTTTAATTCTTCCTTACAAAATTGACAATTTTACATTTTCCTGCATTGTACTCCTTTTGCCACATCTTTGTCCACTTATTTACTCTATTTCTTTTTCTAAGTTCCTTATGCCCTAATGATAGATTACTTTTCTAGCTATCTTTGTCTCATTAGCAAATTAGACAACCATATCTTCTGTCTCTTTATCAAAGTTTGCATAAATTGTAAACAGAGTTGAGAGTGCGGTGCTGGAAAGGTACAACCAATCAGGCAGCATCCTAGGAGCAGGAGAATTCATGTTTCAAGCATAGCTCGATGTTATGCTCAAAATGTTGATTATCCTGCTTTTCGGATGCTCCCTGACCTGCTGTGCTTTTCCAGCACCCACACTCTTGTCTCTGATCTCCAGCAGCTGCAGTCCTCATTTTCTCCCAATAAATTGTGAACAGTTGAGGACCCAGCACTGATCCCAATGGCACACCATTTGGTAAAACCTGAAATGACCATTTATGCATAACCGGCTAGCCAGCCAATCTTCTACCAATGTCAATACACTACCCCCTTTTCTACCATGAGCTTTTATTTTCTGCAATGACCTTTGATATGATGCCTTCTGGAAATTAGATTCCCTACAGTGTGGAAACAGGCCCTTTGGCCCAAACAGTCCACACCGACCCTCCGAAGAGTAACCCACCCCGACCCATTTCCCTCTGACTAATGCACCTAACACTGTGGGCAATTTAGCATGGCCAATTCACCTGACTTGCACATCTTTGGACTGTGGGAGGAAACCAGAGCACCTGCAGGAAACCCATGCAGACACGGGGAGAATGTGCAAACTCCAGTTGCCCGTGGCAGGAATCGAATCTGGGTCCCTGGTGCTGTGAGGCAGCAGTGCTAACCACTGAGCCACCATGCCGCCCGTGTCAGAAATGTCAGAAATATTTGATGTGTTAGGTTTGCTTCCATAAAATCATAGAATAACACATTACTTTAAAAAAATTGGAGCCATTGAGCATATGCTAACTGTTTTGAAGAGCTATTCCAGTTGGTGCTACTTCCCAATTTCTTCCCAATAATTTATGCTTCTTGAAATAATTATCCAAATGGTTTATGAAAGCTACTGTTCAAATGTTAAAACTTCATTCAGGGGAATTGGGCTTCACTGTCTGAGGCAGTATTTATAATCCATGCCCAGTTGCATTGGAGAAGATGGTGATGGGCTTCTTTCTTCAACTGTTGCAGTCTCTGTGTTGTAGGGACACCTAAAGTGTTGTTCACGAGGGAGTTTAAGGAACATGAACCAGCAACAATGAAAGGACAGCAATATAGTTCTAACTGAGGATGGTGAATGACTTGGAGAGGAACATGTTTCAATTTTCACCGCAACATCAGGAAATGGACCACAGCTTCTAACCACCCATTTGAGGAAAACAATTTTCCTTCCTGCGATCTCTGACTTGATTCCTTAACATACAGCTTAAAACTGTGCCCTCTTGTTATCAACCTTTAGCCATCATAAGCAGCTTTGTCTGTATTTACTCTTTTGAAACCATTCATGTTGTATTGTTAAGTTGTGGTTCATGTACCTTTCATGTGATTTGGTTTAGAGTTTAGATTTGAACGAGTTGAGTTTGTGCATTTTGGTTTGTGAGTTGGGAGGGGTGTTGTAATTAACTTCTCAATATTTGTGTAATCATGGTGATTTCATTAAAAAGAGAGTGTGAAAGAGAATTCCTAGTCTGTGATGGACTTTGTTTTTCTTGGAAAGAGGGGTTTAGAAGCTTACTTAGATTACCTACAATGTGGAAACAGGCCCTTCAGCCCAACAAATCCACACTGACCTGTCGAAGCACACCCACCCAGACCCATTCCCCTACACCTAACACTACGGGCAATTTAGCATGGCCAATTCACCTAACCTGCACATTTTTGGACTGTGGGAGGAAACCGGAGCATCCAGGGAGACACGCAGACATGGGGGGAATGTGCAAACTCCGCAACGTCAGTCACCTGAGGGGGGAATTGAACCTGGGTCTCTGGCGCTGTGAGGCAGCAGTGCTAACCACTGTGCCATCAAGCCACCCATAAAGTGAACAAAGTAAACAGTTGTCCATTAGGTTTTTAGTTTAGAAGGTCAGCAATTTTGTTTTTAATTAGGGGAAATGTACCCAGCATGGGAAAAAAAAGACTTCTGATGAAAAGAAAAGGAGTTTCTGATGAAGGGAGATGCATTAGAAGTATTAGAAAATGGGTTACCTCACCATAAGCAGGTTAGTTTGGAAGTTTCAACCAGAACTGTATGGTTATGTGCCTGAAGGTGTTATTTGAAGCTGAGAAAGTCTAAGCCCTGTCATATGAAGGCTCCTAAAAAGGCTACTAGATTCTCAAGTTGAAGAATTGTATGTTTGCATTTCAGCAAAAGACCATCTTTTTAAAACCACAAAAAAATCATCTATCAAGCCAGATTTCAGTCAGGATCCTGACTTGTCAAAATAACATCAGTTGGGATCATAACAATATTAGGACAAAACTCTATAAACTCTGCTCATAGGCTTCTCTGCTCTGAGGAGAACAATCGAAGCTTCAGCAGTCTATCCACAGAACTGCAATGCAATTTCCCAAACCGAACATTGAATTGTTTTCTAGCCATTACTGAAGGCAGTTAAGAAGCAACCACATTGTTATGGGTCTGGACTCACCTACAATTTTGACTAGATTTCAAGAGAATGGAAGATTTGGCATTTGTTTTATTCTTTCATGGAATCCAGGTATCCTTGATTAACATTGATATATAAAGTTCATATATTATATTTCAACAAATAAATATATCATATAGATGTGAAAACCTGTTTTTAAAGTACTTTGCAAAACTGTTGTTATGTTATGCACTTTCCAGTCCATTATTTCACTTAAGGCACCTCAGCTTATGGGTCATCGCCAGGAAACAACAGGTCCTACCACCTCTTGGATTTGTATTTATTACGACTGATCTTTAACAATATCATGCCAACATTTTCTAAAGGCCATCTTGCTATCACTGATTTTAATGTGAGATGAGTGAAACAAACTTTTAATTTAAGATGATATAAAATCAGATTTATACTCCAAGAGGCTGCAGTTCCACTCAGATTCTACTACATAAAATAAAATATGTTTAATTTACAAGGTAAATAACTTATCTGAGTCTGGATCCAGGGAAAGTGGAAAGTAAATCTACTTCTGAAGAGGCATAGAATGTAACATGCGACGGTTACTTACCACTCAAGATTTCTGATGAGCCTTCCATATTCCCTGCGGAAGGAAGGCTCAATGAAGCCTTTTCCACCATCACTCACATTGAAATTAGCCATTTTCCCCTCTACCTCCTGTAACATCTGTCCTGTCCCCCAAAAGACAGACAGACAGACCCAAGCACACGCACACACGCACAAAATCTATCCCCTCCTTCCAATCCTCCACACACTTTAAATAGCTCTTCCTTCCCCAAGCCACTCTTTCTGCCAATTGGTATTAACCTGTGAGGAGGGTAACAACTCTGATATTACAAGCACAAGCCTAAGACAGACTTAGCATGGGCGATTTTTATCAATGCTTTTCTACAGTCAAAGAGAAATAAAGTCATTCAGCACGAAAACAGTCTCTTTGATCCAACTAGTCCATGGCGAATATAATCCCAAACTAATCTAGGCCCACCTGCCTGCTCCTGGCCCACATCCCTCCAAACCTTTCCTATTCATGTACTTATCCAAACGTAATTGTACTCAAATCCAACATTTCTTCAGGAAGTCCATTCCACACGCGAACCAACCTCTGTGTAAAATATCTGCCTATTAACATCTTTTTAAAATCTCTGTCACCTTACAAATGTGCCCCTTAGACTTAAATTCCCCATCCGAGGGAAAAGACACATACCATTAACCTTCTCCATATCCCTCATGATTTTATAAATATCAATCAGATCACTTCTCAATCTCCTACGCTCCAGTGAAAGATGTCTCAGCCTATCCAGCCTTTCTTTATCACTCAAACCCTCCAATCCTAGCAACATGCTAGCAAATCTGTTCTGAACTCTCTCCATCTTAATAATATCCTTCATATAGCTGGGCAATGTTTGAGCAGAAGTAACAAAACGGTGAGGTATCAGGGTTGGGACAGGACACAGTATTGGAAAAAGACAAGCTCTCAGTCATAACCACAGTTTCTGTGAGCTTAATCAGAGGTTACAACCCACAGATTGAAAGCCACTATATAAATCCCTCATGTGAAAAATCATTCTAATTATTTCTTCTGCACCCTCTCCAAATCCATTACAACTCTCCTGAAGTGCCATGCCAAGTGAATGAACAAAATATTCCACCTGGGGCCAAACTACTCTTTATATAGGTTTAACATAACTTCCTGGCTTTTGTAGTCCGCACCATTGTTTACAAATTTCAGGTTGCCAGATGCCTCATTAAACAAGTTCTTGACTTGTTCATCACATTCCAAGGTTTGTGAATAAATATCTCCAATAATTGAGGAATGTATTGCTGTGTTTCTGTTCGCCAAGCTGGAAGTTTTTGTTGCAAACGTTTCGTCCCCTGGCTAGGCGACATCATCAGTGCTTGGGAGCCTCCTGCGAAGCGCTTCTTTGATGTTTCCTCCGGTGTTTATAGTGGCCTGTCCCTGCCGCTTCCGGTTGTCAACCGGATATGCTCCCAGAAAAGTGGGGACGGGAAAAGGTGAAAAATGGGGACAGGAGCATATCGCCTAGCCAGGGGACGAAACGTTCGCAACAAAAACTTCCAGCTCGGCGAACAGAA
>NC_057724.1:64171133-64174738 GCF_004010195.1 Chiloscyllium plagiosum
CAGCTATCCTTAGTAGCTACACACGCAGACAACAAGCAACATGAATTCGACTGGGACAACACTACTATCATAGGGCAAGCCAGACAGAGAACAGCCAGGGAATTCCTAGAGGCATGGCATTCATCCACAAACTCCATCAACAAACACATCGACCTGGACCCAATATACCAACCATTACAGCGGACAGCTGAAACTGACAACTGGAAGCGGCAGGGACAGACCACTATAAACACTGGAGGAAACATCAAAGAAGCGCTTCGCAGGAGGCTCCCAAGCACTGATGATGTCGCCTAGCCAGGGGACGAAACGTTTGCAACAAAAACTTCCAGCTCGGCGAACAGAACCACAGCAACGTGCACCTGAGCTACAAATCTTCGCACAAACTTTGAGGAATGTATTATTCTTTCTAATCCTGAAATGTGGCTTGTCCTCAAATGATTTGTGCATTAATTAGAGAGGGGAAATGCACATCTTCAACTTCTCTGTGGTGGGTTGGACTGAGTTGGAATGACAACATAAAGCATGATATTCAGCGTAACCCAACTTTGCAACAACGGGTGGGAGCTAAAATTGCCCAAAAATGCTGCTATCCATTAAACCAGATAATTCTACAGCACAACTCCATCTTTAACTAAGAACACATTCCTCCATTGTCTTGTCTTGCAAAACTATGGACAACTTTGACATGTAGAAATATACGATGATATAGGCATATTACAATTACTCAATGGATGGTAATTTGTTCTCCCCTGAAAAGCAACATCCCCACTTTTATTTGCTAGAAAAATAACCTTTCAAAATACTACAAAGCATACATTTACTTCCAGTAAACTGACATGATTTACTACAATTGAAAGTAAAATCTTCCACTTCAGAATTAATAGTTGTGGTGGAAACTTAGACTTTGAATCTTTTTAAAGAGGAAATGAATAGATTCATTATAAGTGAAGGGGTGAAACGTTATTGTGCGTAAGCAAGGATTTGGAATAATCATTGGTGCTGGAAAAGCACCACTCCACTCCAGAATCTGGTTTCCAGCATCTGCAGTCATTGTTTTTACCTTTGGAATAATCAGGTCAGCTATTAATGTTTTGAACAGTGGAGCATGCCAGAGGGACTGTGGCCTAATCTTGCTCCTAATTTGTTGCTCCTTTGTTCACAGGGTTTTGGCATCATTGGCTAGACTAGCATTGATTGCACATCCAGAATTGCCTTTGAGAAGATGAGGTGAGCTGCCTTCTTGATCAAGATTACAGTGGTGCTGGAAAAGCACAGCAGGTCAGGCAGCAAGCAAGGAGCAGGGAAATCAATGTTTTGGGCAAAAGCCCTTCATCAGGAATGAGGCTGGGAGCCCCGGGGTGAAAAAATAAATTGGAGAGACTGGGGAGAAGCTAGCTGAAAGTGCAATAGGTGTATGGAGGTGGGAGTGAAGGTGATAGGTCGGAAAAGAGGGTGGAGTAGATAGGTGGGAAGGAAGATTTGACAGGTGGGACAGATCACGAGGGCAGTGCTGAGCTGAAAGGTTGGAACTGAGGGAAGGTGGGGGGAGGGAAAATGAGGAAACTGGTGAAGTCGACATTGATGCCATGGGGTTGAAGGGTCCTGAGGCGCAAGGTGAGGCATTCTTCCTCCAGGTGTTGGGGGTGAAGGAGTGGCAGTGGAGGAGGCCCAGGACCTGCATGTCCCCGGCAGAGTGAGAGGGGGAGTTGAAATGTTTGGCCATGGGGCGGTGGGGTTGATTGGTGCGAGTGTCCCGGAGATGTTTTCTGAACCCCTCTGAGAGAAGGCATCCGGTCTCTCCAATGTACAGGAGACCGCATTAGGAGCAACGGATACAATAAATGACATTGGTGGATGTGCAGGTGAAACTTTGATGAATGTGGAAGGCTCCTTTGGGACCTTGTACGGAGGTGAGGAGGGGAGGTGTGGACACAGGTTTTGCAATTCCTGCTGTGGCAGGGGAAAGTGCCTGGAAGGAAGGGTGGGTTGTTGGGAAGTGTGGACCTGGCCAGATAGTCACAGAGGGAGCAGTCTTTGCAGAAAGTGGATAGGGGTAGGGAGGGAATATATCCCTGGTGGTGGGGTCCGTTTGGAGGTGGCGGAAATGTCGGAGATGATGTGATTTATGCAGACGTTGGTGGGGTGGAAAATGAGGACCGGGGTGGTTCTGTCCTTGTTGTGGTTGGAGGGGTAGGATTCGAGGGCGGAGGTACGGGATGTGGATGAGATGTGTTGGAGGGCATGTCTTCTTGATCACTTCAGTCTGAGGCACATCTGCAATGCTGTTAGAAAGGAAATTTGACCCAGCCATTGTGATAGAATGGCAATGTAGTTCAAGCTATCATGGTGTGCAACTTACAGGTGGTGGAATTCCCACTCATCTACTACTGCCCTTGTCCTTCTAAGTAGTAGAGGTCACAGGTACACCTTGAAGATATAGCTACACATAATACATCACTGTAATCAGCAGTGATAACATCTGTAGATGCAGAAAATGTGCAACAACCATTGACTTTTCTCCATCTATCTCTTGATGAGCAAGGAGTCACAATTCCAAGATTGTCACCAAGAGAATGAGGAATGAGAGGAGAAAAACTTCTTCACTCAGAGAGTTGTTAGGATTTGAGTTTGCTGCCTGGAAGAGAAGTGGAGGCGGATTTCACAGGACGCTTCAAGGGAGAGCCGATCTATATTTAAAAATGATTAAGTTTGAGGACTACGGAGATAGGACTGGAGAATGGAAATTTCTGGGTCACTCTTTTGGGAGCCACGATGAGTGGAATGACCCACTTCTGTAGTGTAAAATTTGATGATTCAATGAAAACTATTTGTATTTTAGTTTTTCTGAAATATCTTCATTTTCAGTGCATTGTCACCTAGCTACAATGAAAAGGACACAATCAGTATCAACTGTTGTATCTGAATGCTCCACACTGAAACAGGAATGTGGGAAAATACATCATTTCAAGGTATAGCTACAAGTACCTTAAAACTGTTATAGATTATTTGTAAAATTGTCAATCAATCACTCAAGCCTTTTATATACTTTTTCAAAGCAACAAATAATCTATAGCTGCCCAAGCCTCAAGTTTTGTCTTTCAGAAAAGCATAATCTAATTTGTTGGTAGCAACTGTTTCATGCATCAATGTTCAAAACTCAAAAAGAGATCATGCTGTAAGGTTGAGTGAAATAGGAGTTGATGGGAACGGTGAGGGCAGTAACAAATTAAAAATACTATACATGAATGCATGAAGCATTAGAAAGAAGATGGATGAGCTTGAGGCTCTTTTGGAAATTGGCAAATACGATGTTGTGGGGATAACTGAGACGTGGCTTCAAGTGGACAGGGCCTGGGAAATGAATATTCAAGGCTACACGTGCTATCGTAAGGACAGACTGACAGGCAGAGGGGGTGGGGTGGCCATGTTGGTAAGGGATGATATTCAGTCCCTTGCGCGGGGGGACCTAGAGTCAGGAGATGTAGAGTCAGTGTGGATAGAGCTTCAAAATACTAAGGGTAAAAATACCCAATCGGGAGTCATCTACAGGCCCCCAAACAGTAGTCTGGATGTCGGATGTAAGTTGAATCAGGAGCTGAAATTGG